>NC_022017.1:33745547-33758325 GCF_000317375.1 Microtus ochrogaster | reverse complement strand
ACCAAACAAACAGAAAAAAAACACCAAAAGAAAAGAAAAGAAAACCAGGGTCACGTTAATTATAGCAACAATTCCACTTCTCAGCATCAATATTAGGCATATATTATTTTTTAGACTGTTGGGATAAAATATCTGACCAATAGCAGTTTAGGAGGAAAAGACACATTTTAGCTAATGGTGTAAGTCCACAGGCTGTATTTTGGCTCATAGTTTAACTTGGGAAGGTATCACAGTTGTAATAGTTCTTGGTTATGATTGTAGGAATCTAAGATGATTTTTTTTTTTTTTTGCACATCCTAACAGAAGAGAAAGCAGAGAAAGACCAGGAGGTGGAACTGGTTCATAATCCCCAAAGGCTACTTTCCAGGGACTCATCCTTATAGCCCACAACCTCAAAGTTCTGACGCCTCCACAAAGAGCACCATCAGCTGGATCTCGAGTATTCAAACCCACGAACCTGTGGGGAACATTTTTTATCCAAACCGCAGCAAGTGGTTATGAGCCTGTAAATTCCACTGGGTAAGGCAAGCATGAAATGGTAATTTGTTTTTCTTTTCACATTGCCTCATCATTGCTGCCGAGGTCACTGGGAAGAGGGATAACATGCCTTGCTCTGTGGGTCAGGTGTTTCATTCAAATGCTCTAGTACCCGGTTTCATTTAATAAATTGCTGCTGAGGTTACACTGAATGGCATCATAGGAGCTTCAGATCCATTAAGAGACAATTTGTTAACTCCACAGGAGGGTAGATTGGGTAGCCATGACATTACCTCTATGCATGGACCTGAACGCTCCCCCTCACATCCATTTCGTACAATTACTATAGAAGGCTTTTGTGTCCATTAGACAAATGGACGAACTAGCCTTTGAGATGATTAGGGATATGTCAGAGAGGATGTCACTGCCTGAAGGATCTTGGTGGTTTTTAGTTCTACCTCTGTTTTCTTCCAGGTGTCACAGGGTGTCCTGCTGTGATCTCTGCATAGCTCTCAAGCAAAACTAAACCAATACAAAGCAAATACTTCTTAGGATTACTCTACACTATCATGTTTAATCCTTAGAATCAGGCTCAAGGAGAAGGAGGGAAAAACATAATATTCTGTTTTGAGCAACAATGGGAGAGCTAGAAATATTTCCTGTAGGAAAGCACCCCTGAGATGCCAGAATAAAGAACACCAAAACTCACAAACCACAAATGCTTTGCTGTCTCCTTTCTTTCCCTACAGAAGAACTTCTAATTTAATCTAGTGTCCTGTTCTTACAATCAAAAAAGCTGAAGCTTAAGTCTGCTGCTTTGTTTGAAATGATGCAGACAGGAAGTTAGAAAATATCATATTGAGTGAGGTAACCCAGACTCAGAAAGACGAACATCATATGTACTCACTTATAAGTGGTTTTTAAACATAAAGCAATAAAAGAAAACAGCCTACAAATCACAATTCCAGAGAATCTAGGTACCAATGAGGAGCCTAAGAGAGACATACATGGATCTAATCTACATGGGAAGTAGGAAAAAAAACAAGATATCCTGAGTAAATTAGGAGTATGGGGACCAAGGGAGAGGGTTGAAAGGGAGGGGAGAGAAAGGGAAGGGAGCAGAGGAAAATATATAGCTCAATAAAATCATTTTTTTTAAAAAAAGGAAAACAAAGAAAGTTAGAAAGTCTCAAGATAACTAATAGGCTATGTCCTGTTAATGAGGCAGTTATCTCATTGACTTATTAATAATATTGTAAGTCCCCTGACAGCCAACTAACTACCTGACCTGGTCCCCTATTCTCTTGTATCTTTCCTCACTTCTCCCTGCTTGTCTCTGGACTCCTCGGTGTCATTACTGGTTCTATGAAGATTATGTTTAATTTTTCTTCACCGTATTTCTATTTTCTGGTTTTTACTCACTGAGAAACTCTTGGTTTCCAAGGTCTTTATATCTTAGCAGTTTCAAACCTTGCTCTACTGCAACCTTACTTTAGACCTCCTTGTCGGTCTCATCTGAAGTCATTTCTCCCGTTTGGAATTTGATCTCCAGGTTGCACACTTATTTCCACTTTAATCACTCAACACCCATCTCTTGTTTCAAAAATGTCACAGAAGGAGAGCAGGTGCATTGTGTTTTCTGTTCACTATGGTATCCTCAGAACCTAATTTGATCTCTGATGTATACTAGATGTCAAATAAATGTTTACACAATGAGTGCAGAGCATATGTTGGCTTTAGAAGAAAGAAAAGTAAAACATTCCATGAAAGAGGAGAACTAATAAAAGTCTGTGGAACTTCCTTCAGAGTCAGAAACAGTCTTGATGAATGAGCTTCTGGAGTTATATTTAGTTTGCAAAAGAAATAATTTTGTAAAGTATCATATACATGTCTTCTTTCTGTTGGGACTCAGCAACATACACGATATTTGATTCAGAGCCTTTAATGAATTTTGATGAGCAGTTTCAATGGACTGCTACCCAAAATTTCAGAGTTCTTTCAAGCTGTAACCTTGGAGGGTCATTTCCTTGCCTTGGCATCACTCTATGGGCTTCCTTGGCTAGAAATCATGGGATTTCATGTTCAGAAGCAAAGATGCATTAGAACATGGGTGTTGACTCAAGTCCTAGAGCAATAATAGCTAGTGTGCTGCAAATCCTCCCACCCCAAATGTATATTCTACATATGAGCCAACAATTTACCTTGCTGGAAAAGAAAGATTTTAATATAGTCACCTCTTTGCTAAGTGACCAGATTTCTTGAAGGCACTGTTTCATATGGGAGCTGAAAATTTGCTTGTCTTCCTTTTAAGTTAAGACAATCAACATCGAGGGCACCAGATCAGCCTTGGTATGTGAACATCTGTGGAACTGATCCCATAAGTGGTCCTCCATTTGTTCAATTGTTACCTCATTTTAGTGTCTATGGTAAATATTGAAATAGCCAGTGTTAGAATCTGGAAAATACCAACAAGAAGGACTCTTCTACTCTCTTGACTAATTATTGACAGTTATTAGGCACATTCACCCAATGCACGGTGAATGCTGTCTGGCTGGATTATGCAAGGTTTAGAAACACAACTTCACTACCCATAGTAGCTCAGTATACCATACAATCTCAATGCATTTCCTGTAGCTCACAGTAGATGAAAGAAATGTTTTTGTAGAGATGATTGCTTATTATCATTGTTTGAGCAGAACCCTGGCACAAGTCTGGTTTCTATTAATTTTTTTGGGGGGGATTTCTATGCTGTGCTACCAAATTTATAAAACATGCCTGAAGCTTTTCCTCCCTCTAGGTTTAAATTGCTCTCCTCCTCCATAAAGCTATAACAAGACCTGGAAGATGCATGTTATTTCCACGAGAGCTATTATATGTGTTTTCCCTTTTTCTCAAGTATTTTTCTTATGTTCTGTATCCCAATTAAGCTCCATCGTTGGTATTATACCTACATTTTAATATGTATAGTTGTTGAGCTTGCTCGGATTTATATGTTAGTTAGTGCATCTGGCAAAAGTAAATTCAAGAGGAAGGTTGTTTTTGGCACTCTGTAGTATGTGTCCTATGGTCAGATATTTTATCTCCATATAGAGTTCTCACAGCTTATAATTATCTGCTGCAGGTGGCTTGGATTTGTTCCTCAACGCCAGTGGCTTGTGCTGTATTCATTTCCCAGTGGATTTTTGCCAAAGCATCCTCATAGCCTTTCTCCCACTATGGATATCTCTAATAACATGAGCTAAGCCAGATCATCCAACCTAAACAACAGTGTTTCTTATCCAGTACCCCCACTGTGCTTAAATCTGGCCAATTCTATGCTACCTAAAGATGAGCCAAAGAAGTGGCAATGTTAGTCTCCAGATATGAAGAGGCCCACCAGCAGGGGGATGCTTTCCTGCATAGTAATAGATCTCAGACATAGTAATTTGCCTTTTATATTGAGACTGTGTTTGAAAAATGCGATTTGATAATTTTATCACTATTCAATTTCTAAAATTCTGAATGTAAATGACCTGAAAATCTTTCTGAGAGTCTATTACCACCCGTTAAAGCATGTTTTTTTTACCCATACTTCTAATGGATTAGACATAATTTTCTCATATAGCTTTATCAACATAATATCATCTTTGTAACTGGTCCATGTCATGTTAGATCATTCCTAGAAAGTATAATTGGCTTTAGACATTATAATGACAAATAATGGAAAATTTTATATAGCTTTAAAGCAAAATTCTTTGTTAAAATTCTTATGATTAAATTCAAATATCTTTCTCATTTTCTGGAAAGGATAAAATAAAACAACATATAGAAGCCACATCACACTCTCTTGAAGGTATGATGAGAACATCTATCGAGTACTATGTTAGGTATGGTGGCTCCAACTGGGCTTTCCATTTGATTGAGTTTGATGTGGGCTACAATAACCCTCTGTAATTCTTTCAATTCCCATGTCTTCCTTGGAGTTAATTAAAAGAAACCACCACACTTCTCATTTCTTCCTCTTACATCCTTTACATCTTTGGAAATGTTCTGATCTTCACTTTCTTTGAGGATGTAGGGTGGTTTTTATTTTACTGTCTTAGATATGAAACTACCAAACTTTGTTGGTAGTTTCAGGGTTTCCTATTAAGCCTTCCTTTTTATGAAAGATTATTTAACTCTATAGAACAAGACTTAAAAATTGGAAATTGTGTGTGTGATGTTATGGACCGTTATAGGCTATATACTGGCTAGGATTCTGATACAGCCTACTGCCATCAGGACCTTGCTCTAACAAATGATTCATTATAAGAATCAATAATCCTAAGCTTTAGGGCACAACTCTCTAGCCACAAACAAAGATATGACTTGCTGTTTGGCTATTTGACAGGTATTATTGGCATCGGTAGTATACTGACTAACAAGGAATAGATACTATTTCCTCTTTATGACTATCTTATATGACCAGCCTGTTATTGTTTGTAGTTATTCTCTTCTTATATATCTTTAGGTTCATCAGTAGAGTTCTTAATGACTAGACTACAATCTGCCCTCAATTTCTTTAAAGGCAATACCCCGGTGTCTAGTCAGACAACTAGTGTTTCTGTCCTAAAGTTTTGTCTAACTACCTGCTGCTACACCAATACATGAGGACTGCAGTATCTGGGGGCAGCCTGGTGACAAGATTGAATCTGACCCCTCTCTTATTATTACTATTACTACTATCTTTGAAACTATCATCATTGATATTTTGACTTTTTTGTAGCCATCTATTTATAGAACCACCTGATAAAATGCAAAACCACAGGGACAGAGAGTGTATCAAAGGTTGCCCAATACTGGAAAATAGGGAACACTTGCCAAGAAATTGACAGCACCAGGATGTTCTAGAGGATGATAACACTGTTTGGCATCTTGCTATTTTATTTCATTTTTTTTTTAAAAAAAAGCAATTAGCTTTACAAAAAAGAGCTTCTGCATAATAACAGAATTGTGTCAATTCTCTAGCTTTATGTTAACCAATAATGCAGATACACTTCAAATATAAATGGAAAATGTCCAACATTCATTTACAAAGGTAAATTAAAGGTGTTTCCCACAGCAGAGAAATGGCCATGGGGTTAATTACTGTGGTTTCCACTATTTCTTTTCCCAATTTGATGCCATTTCTTTTACTCTGTCTCCAGGCCTGCTTGCCGGAAGCCTATGTCTGGGCATTGTGCCCAGTTTGATTTAATTTTGGTTTTCTACTTTTGCAGCATCCTAGTTGTGGTTTGAGATGACATTTTACAAATTGTGTTTGGGCATTTTTGTTTATTTATGGTGGAAAAAGTATGAAAGCTTGGGCTTAGCTAGTTCAGATAATAATAAGATAGAATTATCTATCTTTAAGATAGAAGAGATAAAACTAATAGCAAATGTTAATATATATAAATTTGTGATTATACAGAGCATATATGTGTGTTTACATTCATTCAAATAGTGCTGCAGATTTTTAAGATGGAAGAAAGCTGTCAAATTTTTCTTCATTTTCAATGTCTTCCTGAACTCACTGGGATGAATAGGTGCGAGGACAGAATAGAGAAACGCGTAGATCAGAAAATATTACTTAAACACATTACTGAGCTGGAGATTCATCAGGCATCTCCGTAGCCAGAACCAGGAACTCAGCTGGATCCCAACCGAATTCTCAGGTTTCCAAGGGTAAACTCAACAGCCTAGAAAGGAAGTGGACCAACTAGATTTCTGTTTTGACCGCTTAAGGTTCTGCAAATCTTTCTTGATTTGGGGGTGACATCTGTGATGAATTCCACAGTGTTTCTGCTCAGTTTGCTTCCACTAAACCATAAAATTTCACGGACTTGATCTCTCAGGATGAGATTCTCTTGAGATGTCAGCTTGCTCTATTGCGGACGAAAACCCTCTTTTCTTTCCTCAACTGTCACATTTTCTCTGAGCAGCATCTGATCAGCAATCTTGAGGGAGAGAAGAGGAGGTGAATGGTAAGAATGGAGAAAAGGTGTGTCGTGCAGAGTATGTGGATCCTGTATAGGTGCTTGCACTGAATCACTCCTTCTTACTGTGTGTTGAGAATCCTCTGGGGCTTCCTGAAGGCTTTTTCCTAGCAATGTAATTCTTGTTTACCCCTTAGTGTGGACAAATCTCTCCTTGCTACTCTGACTATTCGTAAATTTTGTCCTCTGACACTGCTGCCTTCATACAAAGGTTTCTAGACTTGAACCAGGTAGCAGCTAAAGAGATATACATCCAACTGGTTCATTACTTGCTAGAAGTTCCAACTTTGGTTTAAGGTGAAAGACCAGAGGTCCTCTCTACTTCCCATAGTGATCAAGAATTGCCTAGTAAAGCCTTCAGCTCTCTACCTCCTCTGCTTGTGTGTAAGGTGACCATCACTATCTGGCTGTTCCATTTGAAAGTCTACCATGGCAATGGTAATTTCAGAATCTATTATCCTAACCCAGAAGAAGCAGAAGAAAATGATTTTAAATGTAACTTTTTGAAGATGATGGAGACCTTTAAAGAAGAAATGAAAAACTCCCTTAAGGAAATGAAGGAAAAGACAAACAAAACATTAGAAGAAATTAATACATCTCTCAAAGAAAACCAAGAAAAAACAAATAGGTGAAGCAAATGGTTCAAGAGTTGAAGACTGAAATAGAGGCAATAAAGAAAACACAGACCAAGGGATTTCTGGATATCAAAAATCTGGATAAATGAATAGGAACTACAAGTATAACCAACAAAATAAAAAAGGTGGAAGAGAAGGTGGAAGAGAGAATCTCAGGTGTTGAAGATACTATAGAGGTAATTGATTTATTGGTCAAAGAAAACATTACATACATCACATTCTTAACATAAAACATCCAGGAAATCTGGGATACCATGAAAAGCCAAAACCTAAGATTAATAGGGATAGAAGAAGAACTCCAACTCAAAGACAAATAAAATATATTCAGCTAAATCATAGAATAAAATTTTTGCAACCTAAAGAAAAATATTCCTATGAACATACAAAAAGCTTATAGAACACCAAATAGACTTAATAAAAAATCCCCTTGCCATATAATAATCAAAACAAAAAAATATACAAAATAAAGAAAGAATATTAAGAGCTACAAAGAAGACAGGCCAAGTAACATATAAAGGTAGACCTATCAGAATCACACCTGACTTCTCAATAGAAACAATGAAAGCCAGGCAGTCCTTGGCAGATATGCTGCAGATGCTAAGAGACTATGGATGCAAGCCCAGACTACCATACCCAGCAAAGCTTTAAATTACCATTGATGGAAAAAACAAGATATTCCAAGACAAAACCAGATTTAAACAAACTAGAAGAAAAATACCAACCCAAGGAAGCTACCTATACCGACCAAATATAGGAAATAGATAACTCTCACCAACAAAACTCAAAACAGGGAAACACACAATCACTACCACGGAAAAATAGCAAAAATTAACAACCACTGGTCATTAATATCTCTTAATTTACCTGTAAAAAGACACAGGCTAAGAGAATGGATTTGAAAACGGGATCCAGCCTTCTGCTGCATACAAGAAACACACCTCAACCTCAAAGATAGACATTAGTTCAGAGTAAAGGGGTGGGAAAGATTTTCCAATCAAATGGACCCAAGAAACAAGTGTTGTAGCTATTCTACTATCTAGCAAAATAGATTTCAAACTAAAATCAATCAGAAGAGATGGAGAAGGATAATTTGTACTCATAACAGGAACAATCCATCAAGATGAAGATTCAGTCCTGAACATCTCTGCCCCTAATACAAGAGCACCAACATATGGAAAAAAAAAAACATTACTGAAGCTTAAACCTCACATCACACACCACACACTAATAGCAGCAAATAACAGTCCACTCTTGCCAATGAACAGGTAAAACAGACAGAAACTTAACAGAGAAATAAGAGAACTAACAGACGTCATGAATCAAATGGATTTAACAGACATCTATAGAAGATTTCACCCAAACAGGAAAGAATTTACCTTCTTCTCAGCATCTTATGGAACCTTCTCAATCATACTACAAAGGCGTATGTTCAACTATGTTCATAACAGCATTATTTGTAATAGCCAGAACTTGGAAACAACCTAGATGCCTCTCAACCAAATGAGTGAATGAAAAAAGAATGAATAATGAAAATGTGGCACATTACTCAGTGGAAAAAAAACATGCAAATGGATAGAACTAGAAAACACCATCCTGAGTGAGATAACCCAGACCCAAAAGGATGAATATGGTATGTACTCACTCATTAGTAGACTCTAGCCATCAACAAAGGATATTGAGCCTATAGTTTATGATCGTAGAGAAGGTAAGTAGCCAAGAGAACCCTAAGAAAAATGTATGTGAATATATATCTCCAATTGGAAAGTAGAAATAGACAAGATCACCTGACAAAATTAGGGACATGAGGTGGGGGGCTAAGGGAAGGTAAAAAGATAAGGGGATGGGAGAAATGGAGGGGAGAGAAGAACTTGAGGGAAAGGGATAGTCGTGAAAGAATGGGATAGTCGAGAAAGAGGAAAGACAGAGATGAGAGCAGGGAAACAGATATCTTGATTTGAGAAAGCCATTATGGGACTAGCAAGAAACCTGGTTCTAGAGAAATTCTCAGGAATCCACAAGGATGACCCTAGCGAAGACTCTAAGCAATAGAGGAGAACTCAGTGCCAAAACTGGTTTTGCCCTATAGTCAGACTGATGAATATCTTAAATATCACCATACAACCTTGACCTAGCAACTGATGGAAACAGAGGCAGAGACCCACATCAGGGCACTGGACTGAGCTCTTAAAGTCCAGATGAAGAGTGGGGGGGGAGTAAGAATATGAGCAAAGTGGTCAAGACCATGATGAGCACCCCCACTGAAACAGTCTACCTGAGGTGATGGGAGATCACCAACACCAGCCAGACTGAAAAGGGAAAAGCATAGGACCAAACTAGTCCCTCTGAATATGGTTGACAGTTGCATGGCTGGGGCAGATTGAGGGGCCACTGGAATTCGCATCAGGATTTATCCCTACTGCTTGTACTGGCTTTTTGGAACCTATTCTCTTTGGATGGATACCTTATTCAGCCTAGATATAGTAGGGAGGGCCTGGACTTTCCCCAATGCAATGTGCCTTACCTTCTCTGAGGAGGTGATAGGGGTTAAGGGTAAGTGGCGGGAATGTGAGGATGGGAGGGAGTGGGAACTTGGATTGGGTATGTATAATAAAAAAAAAAAAGATAGTTTGGTTTTTTAAAAACAAGTAAAAAATAAATATAAAAAGTATAAATAATAATTGCTTAGTGGATTTTCTGAAGATCCATAAACACATGAGCAAACCCTGAATCTGAAGTATTTAGAAACAGATCTTGATGGAAGATTGTCAACTCAGGCACTTAGAAGCACCTCTGAGCAGAGTATTTAATTTAACACTAGTATTGTGGAGAGAGAATGAAGGAGATGAACGAAGATACCCATGTTGCAGTGGGAACACAAAGGACAGGCAGACAAGGTCTCCTGGTGGGTTCTTGACACACTTCATTCAGGTCAATTGTGAATCATATGTACCTGGTGCATATCCAGTTCAAAATGCGATGACAGAATTCGCTATCAATAGTAGAAAAAAATAAGATTTGAGTATATACATGTCTCAAACTGGTGAAGGTAAAATAAGGTTCCCTAATGTATAGTGCATAGAAACGCAATTGGTCAATTTTTATGAAAGGCATTTAGTTTAGAAAAACTAAAACACACACACACACACACAACAAATATGTATTTTCTGACCATACAGATACAGTTCTTCTATAATCTTGTAGATATGGTGCCTATTTAACCTGAAAAAAAACAATTAGGACACACAAGGATGTTTATTATAGCCTTATTTCTAATGTATTAACACCAACAATAACCCAAAGATGATAGAATCAAAGTTTCCCTTAAAAGGAGAATGACGATATAAATTATGATCTATCCAAATGATGAAATGCACTTTAGACTTTTAGGAGAACTGAATTAAATACGTGCTGAAAGGGAAGGATTACCACAGTCAGTATCAAGTAAAGAAAACAAGAAATGGCAGAGCTCATTGCCCAGCCTAGCTATTGGTGTCCATAAATATCCAGATGTGTATTTAACATATTCATGTGCATTAGTGTGAGCACTGAAATATTTCTCAAAAGCATTACAAGAAAATTACCTGATTTTTTTTTTAGGTCGTGGTGGTGTCTTTTTTTTTCTTTTGCATAATTCAAGGCAGTTTTAATCTCTTCTCCATGCACCTGCATTTTTCTTAACTTGCATTGCCCTGTCTGATTCTTTTTATATTCTATTTTATTTATTTTCATTTAAATATCCAATGCAGTGCAAAAAGTAAGGGAAGAGAATACCGAGGATATAATGATGGGGAAAATGTTCAGATGCACCTGCTCTACTTCAGCTAGTCTGTCTTTGGGTGGTGAGATTATCACTCAACCCCAGTCATATCTCGATTTTGCCATGCTGACAACTCATTTTATGTGGATTGATTTTAGAAATTATTGTTTTTACTTCTAAAAATGCGTTTCACATTGACTGAAACATATAGACACTTTGACTTGTTGTAGTCATTTCCTGGGATTAAGTAGTAACATCTGGGTGATCTTCTGTTCCTATTACGATGAGATGGCTGTGTGTGTATTTCTTTCAGGAGTCTCTTCTGATTGTGGGAATGTATTTTCTGGTTTAAGATGCCATGAGTTTTCTCTGTTGGCTTCCGGACTCATGCTACTTAAAGACTGGCCTTCCTGCCATTTATTGTTAATGGCTCATAGGCCATTAACAATAAATGGCAGGTACCCTACTTTACCTTCGTCTCCTCAGGTGCAGGTTATGTTCCCTTACTCATGGCACCACACCGCCTAGTTGTCTTCAGTTCTCCCCTGGCCCTAGACCCATCTCTAGCGACAACAATACACTCTATCCTAAGTATGTTCAGTATTCCTTTCTGGTTAGGATTACAGATCCTTTCAAGTGAACTGATCCTAAAGAACAGTCCTAGACCACAAATCCTTCTTGTTGAGAGAATTCAATTTACTGGAACTGTCCCTGTAAAATTACCTGTCAGCCACCTGTCAATTGGTTTACTCTGTAACTATCTTTGCCTAGCCTGGGAAATTCTATTTCTGTTTAGTAGTTTTTCCTCTGAGCTATCCTGTTGTCACTGGACCTGTCTTACCTGGACCTGACCCATTAAAGCAGTAGCTTGCAAAATTGAATGCCTTAGGAATCATTCAGGGATCTTGTTAAAATGCAGATTTAGATTGTGTATATCTAGGGTGGGACTCAAGATTCCCTACCTTCTTAACAAGCTCTCTGGTGATGGTATTGCTACTACAGCCCCACCTTTCCCAGATGAGAAGCAAAACACCAAAACACCTGACTCCTGGATCTGTATCATTCTCAGCCTCCTGTATACTCATATTGGTCCACTGGCCCTCTGACCAGAGCTGGCAAGCAGATAATAGCACTTCAAAGGTGACTTGGTAAGAATTTAGACACAGGATATCTGGACTTTAGTATTCACAGCAAGTAGACACTCTTTTCTTTGGCTTTGCACAGTAAGTATATATTATATTGGCCAAGTATGTACATGCCAAGGTTGTGCCAATATCAAAGCAAACTTCATTTATGCTTTATTATGAGTGAATCTCACAAATATGTAAACCCAGTGAGCACTAATGTAATCCTCTGTTTGCAGTTGAGGACCCTGAGGTTAGCTAAGCAGTAATAGGTTACACAGAACGTGATGAATTGAAACTGACACCAATGTAAGATTTTTTTTTTTGCTATGCTGCTATTAATTTAGTTTTGCTTTCATAATATTGTGCTAGATAAGTAGAGTGGTGAGTATATAAATCAGATGTATGATTCTAGAAATGGATATTCACTAGCATTTTAGTGTTCTTTGTGGGCCTGCAATGATACATAAATGTCATGGCTAATACTGATTGCTATCTTGATTTGATTAAGAAATACCTAGGAGATTTGTAACTCACCCCTCTCTGTCTGTTTCTCTGTCTCTCTCATGGGTATGTTTGTGAGACAGAGACTATTCCTTTCTAGTAATGATCAGGTCACCGATGTTAAAGTGATAATTAAGTCACCAGTAATAACAAGGTCACCTAGCAAATGAATTAATTGATTTATGGTATCATGGTATAGTGTATGCCCCTGTACATAGAATATACACACTATAGCTCCCTTTAAATTCCACTCCCAACACACACACACACACACACACACACACACAC
>NC_022017.1:33743888-33745447 GCF_000317375.1 Microtus ochrogaster | reverse complement strand
AAAAACAAAACTTGGCAGGCTTACTTTGCATGGTCCCCGAGAAAGGCACAATGGATACCTCTCCAAGGGCATTTTGCAAAGTTACATTTTTCTTTTGTTTTCTGCCAGGTGTTGAAGCAAGTATCTTATTTCTAAACCCTCCTCAGAATCCTTCATCTCTAAACTGTACTTCTCTCTGCAAATTTCTCTGCTCAAAGTCAAAAAAACAGAACTAAAAATACAGAACTCACAACCTATTAATAAGTAATGCAACGAACAGAAGGGAAAGAAAGAAATACTTCCTCCGGCATGTTGTGATAGAAAAGAAAAAGCAATTATCAGAAATGAGTGTGTGTTCAGGATGACTTCCTTCATTCAAAAAGAGAACGGTCCACTGCCAGCCCACCAAAACACAGGATACACATCCAGCAGCACAGTGCCAATATGATTTTCTCCTCTAAATTTTATAGCTGTGATGGATGTGTGACATGAGAATGAATCAAAGAAATCAGAAAACAAAAAGAAGCTGGCTGAAGTTGCACATGAAACATTCAGTGAGTCAGGTGGCACACCCCTGTGTTCGGTGGCGTGTGTCTGTCAGTTGTGTCAGTGTGAGAGAAGGGAGGAGGGTAATGGCGACAGGAGATGCAGATCTAGGTCACCATTGCGCTCATGGGCTAGATGAGGAAGAAAATGGAAAGTGGATGCTGTTGGGTCATACCTCTTGTAACACAATCCTTGTAACAACCGAAGGTCCAACTCTTCTGTTTTCTTTTACTTGACAGCAGTCTTAGGTGATCAACATAATCTTTTGAGTATTGGGTTCTATGACTATCTATCTTGTGTGAGTTGCTTTCTAGCAATGCCCATCTTACGTGACCTTTGACTTCTAGGGCACAAAGGATACAGTGTCATATGTTCTTCAGGGTCATCACAAATCTCCTTTTTGAAAGTTTATAATGAAAAGCAATAGAAGTTTTCCCTGAGAGTATCAACAAGACAAGTCAACATTAATCTTTCCTAAAGAAAAAAAGAAAAAAAAAGAGCTGCCTTTAGTTTTTGTGTCCTCACAATTACACATGTTTAAATGTTTTAAAATGTTTTAAAAGCCTGCTGTTTATATTTTTATAAATTCTGGGAACAAAGTGCTGAAAAAATGTCTGTATCCGTAAGGAGCTGTCCTTTTAGCAGGTGTGGTGGGAAAGACGAGACAGCAAGCACATATCTCCAGAAACATCTAAGGGCATCTTTACAGGGTCATTCTGGAAGGAGATTTCCTGTAAAGCCTTCTGAAAGGAAGCATTTCTGGCTTGAGTTTGTGCAGGACTGTTTTGACACCGGAGGGAGAAATTTATTTTCTGATATTTCTTGCCTATCTTGTAAAATCTGGCCACTACGAATGATTTGAAGCTGTCTTTGTGTGTCTAGAATCTTGGACATATTATAGACATATAATCAATGTCTTTTAAATTGTTCTTGGAATTTTCTTCTTTGTTCCACAGTTCTGGTAATTCAGTTTACTCTCTCTCTCTCTCTCTCTCTCTCTCTCTCTCTCTCTCTCTCTCTCTCTCTCTCTCTCT
>NC_022017.1:33731813-33743788 GCF_000317375.1 Microtus ochrogaster | reverse complement strand
AAAGAAGACATTCTGTAACAGTGTCCCTCCAAGACCAGCAACACAGTCTCCCCTCTTTTCCATATACTCAAGCTTATCTCTGAAATGTTGTGGACTCAGAGCCATGAGATAGAGTGGAGCAACAGATAGATCCTGTTTGAGAAATAACTGTCCACTTGGCAGTGGTGTTACAGTGTTTTCCACACCTAACTGTCGCCAGAGGATGCAAGCCTTAAGGGTATCTGCTGGTATATACTCTTGGTACAGAATTACACAGTTTCATACTAGATGAGGCCCAAGCAACAGTGGCTTGGCTATAAAAGTTTCTTTGATTCCAACACATTTTCTTTGCCTGATTTCATCTGGATGTTCTTCCGCAAAGGCAGAGGTGTACATCAGCTGGCTAAGGTTCAGAAAAGCCAACTCCCATTAACCATTAAATGTCCCACCTCTTCTCTGCACATTTCCCATGAAAAATTAGCTGACCTTTCTGTGATAAATGTAATTTACTCTGAAATGCAAGGGTCAAATGAAAACAAGGAAAATCTGACATTTGAAATCATCATCCATTAGGCTTAGTGAGGCCAGAGATCATCCTAACAGACAGCATATGTCATAGCAAATTGACAGGATTTTGAGTCATGGTGTTTGGATAATTTTTTAAAGTTTTTTCTTCAGCTACTTTTCAGTTGGTAATTTTGAAACTATTCTTTAATGGCTAATCCAGACAGAGATTGAACCTTGATCGATGAAATATTATTAAATACTGACAATGTTTAGCAATTAATTGTTCTCAAATTCCCTCTTTATTAGTTCTCTCTGCTTTTGGGGAGACAAATTAGGTTAAAAAAAGATTCAACAATTTCTTTTTCATATGGTTCTGCTCTAGTTCGTGAAATTTTTGTTTTCTTTTACTTTTTTCTTATTCTAAATTTAGCTTTAAAATAAATTCACACACACACACACACACACACACACACACACACACGCACACACACACACACCCCATTGAGGTAGACTCCGAGACTCAGCTGCAAAGTCTCAATGACCTGTGGTCATTTCCTGGCTGGAGAACCTTTTCCTGTTCCTGAAAGAAATGGGCAGAAAGCCTTTGGAGGACAAGCTGCCTCATGTAACGATAGGTGTAATAGCTTTGGTGTCCCCATAACTCTGCTGGGCAGGGAATTATGAAATGTGGAACCCCAGTAGCCCCATGTCTCCTCAGCATGAATTAGCTTTACTTGCCAGTGGTGGATATTGCTTCCTCTTTAATGTGAGTTTGCTTGATTGGTTCCTTCCTGGGCTTACTTCTCCTATTCTTCAGGTGGTTTTTCCTAAACTCACTTCCACAGTGAACTATTTATATGATAAACCTTGTCTCAATGTCTGCCACTACCCCCTCCACCCCCCCCCCAAAAAAAGAAGCAAGATTGCATTCATATAGCAAGCATACTGAATGTGGATATAAGTTAACTCTTCTTCTGAGCCTAGGGATATGGTAGTAAACAGAACATAAAAAATGTCTTGCGTTTTGCACACTAAATAAATATTTATACATCTCTCCCTTTGTGGTTCTCTCAGCTGAGGGAAGAAAGAAAAGGAGCAAAGTCAAATTTAGATTCCTGAAGGAATTAGGCAGGTATCAGAACAGGATGCATGGAACCTTATTTTTATGTAGCAATACAAAGTGCATAAAAGCCTTCATGTGAATAGATTAGAAGCAAATATTCAAAAACTTACTCAGGAATACTGGGAAACATTCACTCTTACCATTTCACAGATGAGAAAATTAAGGCTTCAAGATATGATTAAGGCAATATGAGCACTGAGCCCAGGGCTCCGATGTCCTCCAGAACTTCTTCACCTCTTAGACAGGGCCATTTTGGCCTCTGTGATAAGCACACAAAGACAACACTGCTTATAAATTGATCATTTCCAGGAATCCCGATTTGCTACTGAATCACAGTTTGCTCACCCTTTGAAACCGGCAGATTAGGTCACTGCTGGGAAAAGCTGCTTCCATGGCCCATTGATTTGCTTTCATTGGACATTTCTTTTCCTGGCAGAAAAGTTTGTCGATGATATTAGGTAAATGGAACTTATCATGCATTACAGCCTTTTATAACTCCAGAGAGGTGAATAAAAAAGAGGGAAAAAATAGCTATTGCTTAAAATAAGAGTTTTAGCTGTTGATGTGCTTATATGTGTATGTGGAGGGAAGTTACCATGGAGATTAAATCCTTGTTACAGTTGCTGTGTGACATGGTGGAGTAAGCACTAGGATACCAAAGGCTATTATGTATCTGTTCAATCACCACGGTGCCCATGTACTGACAACTATATCTACTAATGAATTAGTTCAATTGGTCACCAACCCTAGATTCATTGCAATTCACAGAGAAAGGTTAATATGGATGTGAAGTCAACCCACTACCTGATGCCAAATATAAGCAAACATTACAGAAAATATTCTTAGTTTTTATTATTCTAAACATAATGAAAAATAAAAGAAAAACAAGGAGACTACCAACAGCTACCTACTGATCGTATCCTTTATGCAAGATATTGGATTGCAGGGTACATAAGAATTTCATAGTTACATGAAAACATGAATGTGTTTATTTAATTCTATAAGCGAGTGTGACAAGGAAAAAGTGTGTCCACCATTGTGCAGCAACTTAGAGAAATAGTCAGAATCCAAACCACGATCCAGAGTTTCCTCCAAGGTAGCTTTACGTGCTTGTGTACTCTGGGGTTCATCTTGTTGGTACTCTCTGAAGAGGTGAGTTTATTTTTGTCGTAGTGTAAACTCATCGCTTTGCTATCATTCTTCTTCTGAGCATCACATTTTACTGCTAGTGCTGAAACCCTATTCCAAGAATGGCCTCACCGACTGAGGAGGGACAGATTCAACCAGAGGAGTCTCCTAAACACCAAGTTTCTCTTACCAGAAATTTTTTTTTTTGCCTTTTCTTCTGCTGGTTAACCAATCTGAGTACACATCCCACTTGACATGAAACATGTCCATCAGTAGACAATGAGTCTAGGTGCTGTGTTTTCAGTGATAAATGTCAGTCCTGAGCAGCTTAAGACTGTATTTCTTAGGAAATTTCTTAGGATGAAGTCAAACATGCTGACTTCATCACGAGTACATATATCACATAGCCATGCATTAAGTAGCTACTGTGTGCAAGAAGTATACTAAAGATAAGTAAAATTTACACACTAAGAAAAATTTACTAGAAAAGCAACCTATGGTGAATGGTAAATCTGGGAGGTTTTTTACTTAAATTTTAAACATTGTTTCAGTGTAAATGGGAGACAAAATGTAGCCCATCTAAAAATATCTATAATGGACAAAGACAGGGAGAATAGAGAATGCAGTAGGAGGTTATTAGTTGCTCAAGAGATCACTGATTTAAAATCTATTATTTAGAAATAGGAAAACTAGAGATCATTGGAATTTAGTAACTCATTCACAGAACTCATAACTTGCTAGATTTATCCAGCTATATATGGGCCAACAATTGTTTGAGCCAACCAGTTCTCTGTAAGATTAAGTTGATTAGCTGCTACAGTAATATCAAGTGGAACATTCACAAAAGGTCACCAGTCACCGAATAAAGCAGTGTTGCCTATGGATACACAGAAAGCATGAAAAATGGGAAGAAATGGAACCCCTAAATGTTTCTGTTGTTACCTGAGTTAGCAGAATGATTCATATAATTGAGTTGTTAATATTAAATCTCTCTTTCCAAAATTATCCATCCTTTATGAAGTTTGATCCCTACAGCTTTTGACAAGCCAAGAATATATACCTGAACATTTTTACAGGTTGGTTTATATGATTAAGCCTTTCCTTTTTTAGAAACCAAGTTAAGTGACTAGGGTGGAGCTGAGTCTATCCATCAAAGCATATACACTATTATTCCAAGGGAATTATTTAGGTTAGGAATGCTTTAATACTCTTGCAAAAACCAAATGCAAAAAAACTATAATAAATGAGTACTCAATATGTATCATTTGATTTCCTGCTTTTAGGTAGATACTCCTAAAGGGCACACAATATAAATACAGTTGAGATTCCTAATTTTATTAAAGTATTTCAGATTGATACTTTAGAAGGTGAATTCACAAATTTTCCTATTAAATTGAACAAAGTGAAGTTTGGAAAAGTGGCATGATTTTCTCATAGTAACACAACTTGGAAGAACGAGACGTGTTCCAGAAATTTGGTCACTCTTTATCACACTTTGTTATATGTCAACTGTTCTTATTATTTCTCTGATTGATCAAAGGAGGGAGAAACAAGTGGGATACTCCATAATGCACAATTAATACTGAACTTCGAGTGACACCCATATCTTCACGAAGTTATAATTTTTCAGCTGTCTCTTCTAAAAATGTCAGTCTGATGGCCTTGAGTTTGGCACATTAGCTCTGCTGATTATAAACTCACCAACTTCCAAATGCATGTGAGCCAGATCTTCGTAATAAATAAATATCAGTAAAATTAAAAATATTGGGATGGGTTTTTGAGTGTGTAGATCTGGCACATACAGAGAGCAAATGAGAGCTCTGCACCCTGTGGAAGCACACACACTGACATTCTTCAAATATTCATTTGCTTCCCTGTGTTGAGCATCAATTAACCATAAGTCTCTTTCACAATCCCATTACACTCGCGTTTCTTTGGCTGCAACTGGGCCTCTCTCATTCAGGAGCTAATCAATGAGAGATAGATTTGCCAGTCTTAATTGAATCTTCCATACCCACAACTTCCTTATCCATTTGATAAGAAAAGAGATATTTAAAGAGGTTCTTTCTTCCTTAATGTTAAAATGTCTTAGCTGTGCTTGCAAAATTGTTCAGACCATTAGGTCCTCTGCTGTGCTATAACTTTGCCTCTAACTCATCTTCTCTACCAGCCTGTGAAAAACTTAGTGGCCCAAACTCTTTCATATTTGACCTTGCATTCCTTATTTCTGATATCTTATTTTTTTTGACAAAAGTTTTTAGTGTGTGTACAAAATTTGTGTATTATGTTGTTTGTGTGTTGGGTGGGTAATGGGATACAAAGTGGTCTTTGCTTTTATGTGCTATGGAGATAAATAGGAAATGAAAAGCTAAGCAAAGCAATATTATGATTCTAGGTTATAATACATCCTCATATGTCAGGGATGGAAAGATATAGGGCACAGCTTCTATTATTTATGATAGATCATTACACTCTGCAGTGGTTTCTTTAGAACAATAATATGAACAAAGAGAAGTAAGTATTACTTAATTTCTGGGGAATCAAATTCACCAGACGGAGCATCAGATAAGTTCCCTGGAGACAAAAACACACCTAGAATACAGGGAAGAAGGTAGAGAACCATGGACAGGAAAATATGATCAGAAAGCTGGAGTCACATATCATTTGTGACATGGTGACCAATCATCATATATCAGATAAGCTAGCATTAAAATAATACTCACATCTTGGTAAATATGCGGTCTATATTGATATTGTGGACTACAATTAAGATATCCTCTAATGTGAATGCATCTGAAATAGTTGTTTCCTAAACCAATTATTTAAACAAATGAGATATGCAAAAGGAACACTGTTTGTTAAGACACGGCCTTGCATATATGTATGCACCATAACTTCCTCTTCTAACTGAGCACATTTGATGGGTGTGGTTGTTCCCAATGCATAAAGAACTGACCTATAGTGACAAAATGAACTATCATGGGTTCCAAACAGGAGGCCTCATAGTCTCCTCAGAAATATATACTGTGTTAAATCACTAAACTGTCTTCTCAAGAAGTTACTTGGAGGATCTCTCTTTCCTCTGATCTTAGAGACTTAGAGAAGCCATGTTCAACTAGGTAATGCAAACATATTTTGTTTGGTGAATATTTCAAATCAATATTTTTAGGCAACAGGAAGCACATTCAAGGGGTATTTGGAAACAGTTAAATACAGATGTGTAGAGCCAGTTGTGAAATTCCTAGTCATCAGCAAATGAATGACGATGGGTAAATATGGAGCATCCAGTGAAGACTCTTTAGATGCCAAGGGGCAGCTGCAGAGTAAGAAAAGTATGTCCTAGACATTCTGCAATTTGCTAAGAGATTTATCAGTTTCATTATTGAAAGTTTTACATCCTGAGAAATTTCAGTCCTAAGTAAACCATGATGGTAAGTTAATTTAATCATTGGTATTTATGTGAAAACTATAGCCAGCCTTGAGTCACAGCCCAGAAAAATGAAAAGGGAGAGGGATAAGGTGACAAAACTTTTATTTAGATAGTGTCATACATTGGTCAATATCAATTTGAAGGGCATCTATAAGTGTCTATGAAGTTCAGTTTTAGAAACTCAGAGGTAGATCAAAAGAAGGCATGATACACACAAGAGACAAATGAAAAAACACTTCTACTAGTAAAGGAAATATGCCTTTTGCTGGCTACGGTTAGGGCATGATGAATAGTTATCACTTATGGAACAATAAGCTAGTTATATTCTAAACATAAGCTGGTTAGAAAATACAGACTCACTTATGAGCATGGATTTCTTAGCTTTTTATTAGCTCTAAATTGTTTTTATAATCTATCTTCTCTGTGTACACCCTTTCTACAGCAATAAATCCTTCAGCATACATCTGATTGCTGACTCTATGGCCTTGTGTGTTCTTTTCTTTATGTACAATGTCTTTCTCACCTCCCTCTGCAAGCACTTTACTAAACATCATGTAATATGTTATATAATGCATGAATTCAATCAACATTTTTTTCTGTGTAAGCCTGAATTGAAAAGCAAAATATTACAGAGAAAATATTCTGCAGCTGCTGCCTCCATAAGTATTAAAAATTTCCTGGGAAATCTAACATGAAGAGCAATGCAACTCTCTCTCAGGAACTCCTCATATCCCTGTTCTTGTGCAAAAAAAAAATCACTTATCTACTTTCATAAGACATGGATTCTGTTGAAAGAAGATAACTCTGGAGCCGTCTCCTTTGAATTGAGGACCAGTGTGGTGTACAGAGAAAACGTAGCTTTTGTTGGTAGAGATAAAATCTGTAGAAAGGCCGAACAGATTTTTTTCTTTCTGTTTGTGTATGTATGTGTGTGTGTGTATGTATGTCTGTCTATGTGTGTATCATTATCAGCCCAAAGTGTCCACTGTTTAGATTATGGAGAAAAACAACTATTAATCCAAGATTTAAAATGAAACAAAGAAATCTTAGATACCATAAGACAAGCCAAATGTCTTTGCTTTGTCATGCATGCATGACAATATAAGGTACTTCTTTGTTTTTGTCCTTGGCATACTGTGAGCAGCAATACATCTACACAAGGTGCTAAGGTAACTAATTATTCTCTTTATTTCATTGCTTTATTCTTAGCATCATGATCTTCAAATGAGGAATGTGGATACTTGATAAAGATGTATATGTAACTAAACAACTTTGAGCTTAACTGGAATTGATCCAAGTAGCTTGTTTTCATAATTGCAATGTTTTGACATTTTTTCAGCAATGATAAACATCATAGATAAGTCATAGAAATTTCTCGGGGTGTTTTTCTGGTATTATAGAATGGGAATATGAAAGGCAAAGTCGGAAAGATGGCTTAAGACATCTCATCTTGACACAGTGGTAGAGTTTCTTACATCAAGTTCTTACATTGTGTCAGAACTTAGAGGCTTCTTTCACAGCACGTAAAACTTTTGTAAATAGAGCAGATGTTGACAGACTTTTTTTCTCCATAAGAATTTTAGGTTTGAAGGCTTCAAAGCTTAATATATTAACACTCAACTTTGCATTAAAGACTGAAAAGAACTCTAGAAGTTATATTAACAAACAAGCAGGAGTGAACTCCATTAAGACACATTTTTTTAAACAAATGAAGATGGGTAGCTATTGAATAGTAGCATACCGTTTATAACACAAATTCCTACAAGCCAGATGAAAGTCAGAATCACATACCATGGCAGCTCATTCAAAAATGCATGGTTGATAATATATTTGTTAAATTATTCTCTTTGTAGTGTGTGTGAGTGCAAACTAAAAATCATGGAGACTCAACAGATGAAAATGATAGATAATAGAAGAAGACTCTGAGGCTACATGTGACTTTAGATGACACACACTGAGATGAGAGCTCTTATTATGAATGAGAAAGAGAAAAACAATGGCATAACATAGGACAAGGAGTAACATTGCCTTGGCTTCTCCTGACTACCAATCCTCATTGAGCACTTGTGACAGATTCATACTCATGAAGATGCTCAAAAAAGCTCTTGATTCAATATACATGTCTTTCATTGATTAGTCATGAAGGAATAAACAGATTCTTTAAATTTTCTGCAAATTAACATTTCTGTCTACAAAATACTTGTTAAATTGTACCTGTTTTATAAGTTTAGAATGGGAACTAAATTGACCAAAATGTAGTTCTTAATAAGTGTTTAATAATACTTTTATACTTTTAATAATAGTTGCATTAATGAGCAAATAGCTTTAATAATGATATACTATCACAGTGATTTTTTAATGAAGAAGGGACAAATATCTTGAGTATAAGACCAGTCCAGGGACCTCATGCTTGATAGCAGACTGAATAATTTTGACCCTCACTTCAAATTGTGGGATATTTAGCATGCTGACAATTAATTCTCTCCTTGTTGTGCAATGAAAATTTTAATTTGCTACAAGTATGGTCACTAATTTTCCATCACATTTTGTTTGTCTCCTTGAAATATTTTCATGTTACTTTGGTTAGAATGTGGATATTTCTGAACTTCTCACTAACACATGGCAGGAGAGAAGGTTCTTCATTTCTATTGATAATTGATTCCATCCACCAATCACACTCTCCTTTCCTAGATCTCTGAGAATATCGTCATCATTTTCTCTGCCTACTTTTTGTTTGTTTGTTTATTTATATGGCTTCTAACTTAATATAAGGTAGCTGCTTGACATTTGCCTTATCTGTACTGCATTCACCCCGAGAGGGAATAATAGACAACATTGTGACCAAAATTGCAACTACATTCTGATTCAAAAAGATGTGGATCCTGGACCCATCTGCAAAAGTGTTAATATAGTAAAAAATATCACATTTGAAAAGATAAACAAAAGTGGTATGTTGGTCATTTTTCCAAAGACTGAGCATGACAGATCATTACAAAGAAGTGGAAAGAATTCCCAAGTTACCTTTCTCATTGCTGTATCCAAATACACAACAGAAAGCCATTCAAAGACTTGAGAATTGTTTATGCTTATAGTCGTCAGTGGTTCTGTCTAAGGTTACTTAGCCTTATGTGTTTTGGCAGGATATCATTTTTAAAAGAACAAGTGGCACATTGAATTCTTTACTTCATATTAGGCAGAGATTAGAGAGGAAGTCATTCAGGAAGATGCCAAGGCCAGATATCATCCTAAGGACACGTTACCATTGACCTACTTCTTCCAAAATCCCAACTTCTTACTTTTCATTTCTGAAGAAGCAACCACGTTATAAATATTAATTAATAATCCATTGGTAAGACCATAAGCCTCTTGACCAAATCTTTTCTGAAGGCATTCTCACAGAAAATTTATGTTTCATAAATACTGTAGGGTTTCTGAATCTCTGAAAGCTAATCAAGTTAATCGAAATTAACCATTGCTGCATTCAGAGGGAACAATAGATATGAGTAATGGGACGTAAAGACAATTTGGGGAAGGAGGTATCTCTGGAGTACCAATGGTGTTCATGGGGTATAACCACATTTTCTTCATTGACAGCATCCAAATATCAGACTAGTCACAGTTGGCCTTTTGCTCATCAGGTGGCTAACTCTAAGATAGGAAAGAACATTATTCACATTAGAAACAAAACATGTGATTTTATTTTCTTTTTTAAAAACTCCTTTTTCAAAAGCTGGAGGCGTGGTTTAACAGTTAAGAGTACTTACTGCTCTTGCAGAGGCCTGAGTGCAGCTCCCAGCACCCATGTCGGATGATTCACAGCAGTTTGTATCTCTAGCTCCAGGGAATCCTATGCCCTCTTCTAGATCCCGAAGGCACTTGAACTCACAGGCACATATCTCACCCCATAACATGTAAATAAAATTGTAATAAAATAAATAAATTTGAGGTTGTGTTTTCAAATTACATGAAACCACTTCCTAAGGAATGTATCACAGAATCCTGTGAGACTGTACTTAAGTTTCATCAAGTCTTCCCTTTTATTGCTTTCATTCTTTATTTCTGGTGATAATTGTAGGTTCAGGGCCATCATCGGAGTGAGGAGCCTTGCAAAGGTGCATCCAGGCCTTTCATTCTGTATGAAAGAGTAGCAGGATTTCCTGAAGTCTCAATTAATTCCACAAGCCCTAGAGAAGTACATAATAAAAGTATACCATTATATTTTATCTTAAAACATAATAAAAACATACTACTATGTTTTCATAATAAAACATACTATTATGCTTTATTTTTAATTACATAATAAAAGCATAGTTAATTATCATATAGAGGTGATAACCTTTTATACAATTTACTTAACCCTTCTCGAAATTTATCGCACAATATAGTTTATAGCTAAACCCAATAGTTCATTGTATTTGGGGGTTGAAGTGTTTTTTTGAGGTCTGAAATAAAAATATATTTTCAAAATGCTCAAAATTATCTTTGAGATGCCCTCAAGGTATTTGTTAGATTTGGATTATCACAGTCATTTACATGAGTCATCCCCCCAAAATAGAGTGGTCATAGGCAGAAAAGGCAAGAGTATCTAGGGTTATCATGCTGAAGGACGATAACAACTCAGTGAGTTTTACTCTTTGCTTTGGAAATATTTTATTGAAATTATGTCTCACATTTAATGACACTATTAGAACTTTCTGTGTCCAACTAAAATTAATTCTATGCTGATGGTGGCTATATTTATCATGCTATGTAAGCTAAGAGATGTCTACACAACTAAACAAACAATACTTGTTCATATGTCTGTGAGGGAATTTTGAAAATAAATATAAGTATTGCATAGGTAGCCCATAGATTAAACACCTTTACAAAGCAAATGGGCACTGTCCTCTCTGCTGAGAGCCTGTTCTCTTTCAGTAGCTGATGGGCATCTTTTTCATCTCAGCTTAAGCTGATTTGTTCACAGTTTCTGTCCTTGGACATTGGTATTACTTTCTTAGATCTATAAACCAGAGTGGAATTCAGATTACTGACTTTTGTCTTTCTCAGATGCCTAAGGTTTCTAATTGCTATGAAGAGATACTGTGACCACAACAACTCTTATAAAGGAAAACATTTAATTGAGGCAGCACCTTACAATTTCAGAGGTTTAATTCATTATCATCATAGAGGGGAGCATGATGGTGTTCAGGCAGACATATTGCTGGCTACATATTGATCAAAAGGTAACAGGAAGTGGACTGAGTATCATACTGAGCGAAGATTGAGCAAAAGAGATCTCTAAGCCTACTGCCATAATGACACACTTTCTTCAACAAGGCCACACCTACTTTAGCAAGGCCATATCTCCTAATAGTGCCATTCCCTTTGAGCCATTTCCTTTCAAACTGCCACACCAGACTCCTGAATTTAGTCTACAAGGATTCCACTTCTTTTACTCATCCTGTACCTTAAAAATAAACCTTTCAGTATTTACTTTTAAAACCATGTGGGATATTCTTCATACTAAATGTTTATCTCTCACCTATCTACTTACATATCCTCTTTATATCTATTTATACATATGTATGTATATGCATCTAATTATATCTATCTACCATCTATCTATCTATCTATCTATCTATCTATCTATCTATTGTGTAGCTATTTATATTATAACATCTATCAATCATTTATCTACCTATGTATCTATCATCTATGTATCTATCTACCTATGTTTTCATCTTATGTCATCTATCTTATATCATCTATTTATCTACCTATAATCTGCATCTCTATCTATCTATCTATCTATCTATCTATCTATCTATC
>NC_022017.1:33701056-33731503 GCF_000317375.1 Microtus ochrogaster | reverse complement strand
GGCATGTACTACCACTGCCCAGGTAGAGAACACTTATTATTAACAGTGTACATTTTGACATGGGGTGTTGTAAGTAGAGACCGTTCTTACATTTCCTGACTACCGAGACCCAAATAACCACACAAAAATATTAATTACAACACTTTTTAATTGATGGCTCAGGTATATTTCTACCTAACTCTTACATCTTAAATTAACCCATTTCTATTGATCTGTGTATTATCATGAGGCTGTGGCTTACCAGTAAGTTGTTGGCATCCTCCTTTGGCAGTTACATGGCATTTGCCTGACTCCACCTGCTTTCCCCCTGTTTGTTTAATTTTCTCACCTACCTATATTCTATCCTGCCATAGGCCAAAGCAGCTTCATTGTTAACCAATAGTAATAAAACACATTATACAGAGGGCAATTTCACATTAAGGTGTGATACTAGAAGATTTTTAAGCAGTTATATAAATTAATTCTGTAGTTTCTGTTTTTTTTTTTAATCTAACTTAAAATATTCAAAGAAGATATCTTTTTTAGTTGTGGGACATCTTAACACAAGCCACAGCCATTTGGGAAGAAAGAGTCTAAACTGAGAAAATTTAGATTGGCCTACAGATAAGGCTGTAGAACACTGCTGGATTAAACATTGGTGTGGGAGGGCAAGAGTCAACATGGGCAGGGCTAGCCCTGGAGAGGTGATCCTGAATTTTATAGGAATGCAGACTGAACAAGCCACAAGGAGCAAGAACTAAGCAGCACCCCACCATGTCTTGTGCTTCATTTGCTTTCTCCAGGTTCCTGTCCTGACTTTCCTGGGTCATAGAAAACAAAACAAACCCTTTCCTCTCCTAGTTGCTTTGGTTATAGGTTTTTATCACAGCAATAGGAAACCTGGGACAGAAGCTAAATTCTCTATTTCCAATACTAACAAGAACATCAGTAGTTTATAAAGCAAACTGTTGGTAGGAATTTAGAAAAATATCTGCATTGGCTATTTCTAACCAACCATTCATAAAAGAAGAAGTTTGGGGATTAAGTATATGGTTAATCTTATTATTTTGAATGTTAATAAATATGAAGATGACTGATTTCCTATGGTAATGAATAAAGTATTAAAAGGTGATTCTGATTTTTCATATCAAGTTTCAAGGCAGAAATGAGGAAGTTTCTATTGAAAACTAGAGGGAATTTCACTGTTGTGATAAAGTGGCAAATAATTTGGACGAATTGAGGTTATGTTCTAGTGATCCAAACAAGGTAAAATTCATAAACAATGACATTGGTTGTTTAGCTTTTCTTAACCATATTGCTAAGAATTGGAATTAAATCTTCCTGGGATTTCTCAAAAATTGTAAGAATGGAAAAGTGACCTAATATACACTTATTAAAGAAAAATGATCTGATATTTAAGGATTAGGAAAAGTATCAGGTACTTACATTGAAGACACTGAATGGGTAGAAAATGAGTATTGATAGAGAGATTAATGTAGACATTCGACAGATTTAAGCAGCTATACTAAGTGAGTCTGCCAGTTGGAGCTGAAGATGATACAAAGAAAAAGAATGAGCAATAATTATCAGACCTCACTGAAAGCATGAATGATTTTTTAAACCATATATATTTTTATTTTTTTAATTTCAATTTACATTCCAACCATAGTTCTCCCCCTACCCATCCTTCTGCCCTTTCACCTCCCCCCAGGCTATCCCTAACCACTTCTCTCAATAGGTAAGTGCTCCTATGGGGAGTCAAAACGTCTGGCACATTAAGTTGTGGCAGGATCCAGCCTTTTCTACCTGCATTAATACTGAGCATGTCATCCCATCATATGGAATGGACTCCTCAAACTAGCTCATGAACCAGGGATCCTGGCCCTCTTGCCAGGGACCTCTCAGATATTCCAAACGTCACCACTATCTCCCACATGGGAAGGGGAATTAGATGAGATCTCCTGGGTAAACTGGGTGGGAGAGGGGTGGTAAAGGGGAGTGGATGGGAGATGAGAACATGAGATCATGAGTGACTTTTGAAGATAAGGGATAAATGATCCGAATGACTGAGAGGGTGCCTCAGAAGTTATTCCATCTGATGCTTCGGTTTCAAATTGTGGACCATAGCCTCCTCACTTTCAGAAATGTCAAGTAAAGACTACTCAGGCCGAAGGAGAAGATATTTCTGCTGGATGAGTGCCTCACCCTTAGTGAATCTCTAAGACTCGAATGGTCTGGAATATAAAAGTGGCTGAAGAGAGCTCTCAGACAAAGCAGGACACACAGCATGAGGATGATAGCCCATGAAAAACAAAGTGTTTCTTCGAGAAAAACTGAACTTGTTGTCTCATTGATTACAATCTTTTGGCCTCCAGACCTTTGAGAGATATACTTCTGTTTTTGTAACTGGAACCAGTCTATAATGATTGCTATAGCAGCTCAAGCAGACTAGGAAATAATACCATTATGAGTATAACGATGTCTAAACTTGTTAAGAGCACTAATTTAAGAGGGATTTATTCCTTAAAGAGTTGACCTCCAATAGAGGTGTTTATTCACACAGAAAAGCAGATTACATGGCCAAAGTTTACATGCCACCAGAATAGGTGGGAACTCTCCATGTTTAGAATACATTATTGGAAACTTTCTCTTTTTTTCTTCATCATTAGACATAATCTTAACTAATTCAAGATGATTTTTCAGTCTTAGCAATGTTCTTAGACACATGTGACAATGGTCTGCACCTCCTGGATGCCTGGTGGGAATTTGTGTATGTCAATCTCTGCTCAGTCCCAGGAAAACACATTTCATTAGTACAGAATTATTAACTTCACGTGGTTTAACTTAATGTAAAGTTTAACTGTAATGCATACTGAGCTGCTACTTAGTAATATACTCCTGTCCCTATCCAAAATCAAATTCAGTACAACGTATCTTAGACTCTACTTCCAAATTTCTTTGGAGATCAAGGATTTTAACCTATTTTTGTAGCTTTCGTCCAGTAGTAACAGACATTCCTCAATTGTTAGTCTTTGAGTCCCAAATTATTTATTAAAGCATGTTTCTTCTAGAGTTCCCCGATTACAGTAAGACAGTGTTTGTCATGCCTACAAAATGCTTCAAGATCTGGCCTCTCTTGTTTCTAATCTCACAATATCTACTCTTTCTTGTTTCTAATCTCACAAGCACTAGGATGCATCTTATCTCTTTTACTATGCCTTCCCTGCTTTCCTTGAATATAACTACTCTAAGGGCCTTTGTGGTTGGCTTTCCCTCTACCCAGAAGCTTCTTACTTATTTCCATCCCATGTTCCTTTACTTCTTTCATTTCTGACTTTTACTGATTTTTTTCTCTGATTTCAGTAATTCATTATCATACTAGAAATTTACCCTTGACCTTCTGAGTCCTTGAAAACTGTTGATATATTCTATAATCTGGCTAGTGCATGGATTTTATATGTTCTCATCATAAAATATAGTAAATTATGAGGTGTATAGTAATTAGATTAGTTTAATCATTTTGCATGTACCTTTATATCAGAATAGCATGCAGTAACTATGTATAATTTTTCATAGCAACACAAAATGATAGTAATTGAAGGACAGTTTTCATTGAAAAAAAACAATGCAAAATGTCATTGTGATTCTCATTAAAATATGGGCAATGTTCACTATCTAAGGCAGGAATGAAAGGCATGAAATGATGTGGGAGACATTATGATAGGGTGACCTATTTAATTCGAAGATGTAGAATGATAAAGAAAAAGTTATAAGATTTTGGCATTTGTTCAGACAGAGGTTTCTCTTGTTTTTCCTTCAGCTGTGTGGTAAATTACTACCTACTCATTTATTATTCCCATCAAGAGAACTGAATTCTCTTGTGGAAGGAACTTAGGCATGCCCTAGACCTGTTTCTTATTACATCATTCTATTGTGAAGCAAGAAGGAGTCCCCAGTTAATGGTTTCATTAGGAAAGACCATTCCATCCACAAGCCTCAGTGTTACCTGTCTTGTTCTGTAGCCTCACATTCAAGAAGCAGCAGCTAAATAAGGAACATCCTTGTTTTGTATCTTGTTTTGGGAGGATGCAATCTATTAAGGCATGGCAGGCATTATGGTAGGTGCATGAGATGGTTATTTAGGTTAAGGCTACAGAGAGGAAGCAGAGAGAAATGAATGTTGGCATTCAGTTTGCTTTCTGCTTTTTACATTTATAATAAATCTGGACTCCAAACTCATGGGATAACATCACATTCAGGTGGATCTTCACTCTTTGGTTAATTTTCTCTGGAAAGTATCGTACAGACATACCCGGAATATTTCTCCTAGGTGGTTCTAAACAGAGTCAAGTTGAATTTGAAAACCGATTATCGCATCTACTGAAAATGAGGTCAGATTCTGAAGAAGAATCAGAGTCAAACAAAACTTAATGGAAACTATGCAAACTAAATAAGAAAATTGTTTAAAAACTAAGAAAGATTTCAGAAAAAATAAAGAATATTTTCATATATAGAGAGAATATTGAAATATATACTTATATATGTATATACATATAAAAGAAAATGAGGTCAGATTAGATTCTGGTCCACTTGGTAGATCATCTTCTCTTTTTCTTTCTTCTCCCCAGACTTCCAGTCAGTTCGGATGCACCCATTTGTGGAAATGCACAGATAGGTATCCAAAATCTCTCATGTGTCAGTGGAAAGTGATTCTGGAGTGGATGAAGATGGCCTTGTCTTCTGAGCCAAACTGATTGCCTAATTCAGAGGAAGATGATGGTTTCTCTTCTTTTGCTTTCATCTCATAATGGCTATTTCATTGTGAGCCTTCAGATTGCTTAAACTGATCTTCTATCAAAGAACGAGAAGGCTAGGGATTGTTTGGTGACAGGGACAGGGTCTCAAAGCTTCCTCCAACTCTGGCTGAGTTTATCCTGTTCACTGGTGCACAGGGTAGTGATTTCCCTAACTGACTCAGTCATTAACACTTCTCACAGCTTCCATACATTTCCCCTGAGGCCCTGTGAGGATGTTGTTTTCCTTCTGATTAGAATACAGTCAACTGCGCTTGTGAGCCCATTACCACCTTCCTCCTAATGATCCCATAATGGCTGTTAGGCTTACCCAAGACACCTAACAGATAACCCTGTTAATTCTAAAACCACAGATAATGCTTTTTCACTTGAAATCAACTCTATTTCAATTTTGTTTCACAAAATGTAGAGCCAATTAACAATGTCCTATGTGTTTCCTATATTTTTCACCCACTAATCTGAGTTTAAACTTGATTTATAGAGGGACTAATAATACTTGTTGTCTGCTAGATTCTACATTGAGAGAATTAAATAGAATTATCCCATATAAAATTATTTAGGTGTTATTTCTGAATAGTGGAACTTAATTTCCTTAGTTGTGCCATTCTCATGCATAACAGAGATATATTTTTTTCAATCCCTGTGCAGGGAAGCTGAGTTGAACAAGGTAGAGGTTACTAAGGAAAAGGAACAGAGAGAAAATAAATGATGTTATTTCTTATTGATTATATTTATTTTCATTTTGTTTGTGTTTTTTTGTTGAGATATTGAAAATTTACAGAAGACAAGAAGTGGATGGCTCTGTGTTTGAGGTCATGTATCATAGAAGATATTGGAACCTTCCAATTAAGCTCCAGGAAGCTCCAGTCACAGCACCTGCCTTGTGTGTGCTCTGTGAGTTAGATGTAGGGGTCCACATGAGGTCTGAATATTCCTGGATCCCTCATTTCTCCTCCTAGTTCAGTTTAGTCACATTCTCGCTCAGCCATCATCCTCAGAGACATGTTAAAAGTAGATTCAGGTTCTGAATGAATGTTCATATGAAATATATGTATAGTTCAATATTACTTATATGTACACATATGTTAGAACTGACTACTTAAGACTGGATGTTTATTGATGAAGAAAATCAATTTTTCCTCATAAAACAGTCTTGAGAGGGCTGGAGAGATGGCTCAGCGGTTAAGAGCATTGCCTGCTCTTCCAAAGGTCCTGAGTTCAATTCCCAGCAACCACATGGTGGCTGACCACCATCTGTAATGAGGTCTGGTGCCCTCTTCTGGTCTTCAGGCATACACGCAGAAAGAATATTGTATACATAATAAATAAATAAATATTTTAAAAAAACAGTCTTGAGAAACCAAGAGATCTTTAGTTAAGAGTTGGGTCTTCTGCATCTTCCTCACATGAGGCCTGAATTGTTTACTACTATGGTCTTTTTAGGTCTTTTGAAGACAAATATATTGTTGAGAATTTAGGGAAGAGAAGTCCTTGTCATATCCAGAGGACATTATTTCCCAGCAGTATTCTCAGTCCTTTGGCTCTTGAAATCCTCTCACACCCTTGTCTGTGATATTTCCTGAGCCTTCTATGTAGATGTTGGGTTATAGAGCCATAGTTGGAAATGGGTACTCCATTTGCACTTAGTATCTGCATTGGGCCAGTAGTAGCTCTGTGTAATAAACTCATAATGCAGAAAGAAACTTCCTTGGTGCAGGGTGAGAGCTAAACTTTAAGGACACAAAGATAAATATTTAGAACGCAATACATTTATATCAATTTAGTAAAATGGTAGTACTGTTTCTATTCTAGCGTGTATGATCTTTTCAGTGTTTGGGTAGGTTTACAGTACCAGGGATGAGTTCCTTCCTGTTGAGTGGGTGTTATGTCTGATCAGACAGGTATTCATTACAACCAAAATATTAGTATTCCTATTGCCCCATTATCAGACTGGTCATTTTTGAAATTCTTAAAATTTACAGCTGATTTGTATTGTTGATAATATTTCTCCCGTGGTCATTTACACAGTGCCTCCTGACACAGTGAGATTAGACATCAAGGAAGAAACTTCCAGGTCAATCCAACTTGACGTCTATAGATTCTATGACCAAAATTTATTGTGCCTTCATTATATGGGCTTATTCTCAAATTCTGGAAGGCAATGGTAATATTAAACATTGTTTAGGGGGCTTTGTATTCTCCTGACTAAATACTTGTAGGTGAATATCCTTCATCTGGTCTTCAGCATTTCATTTGATAGTCTACAGTGTCTGGGAGAAGCATTCTCAAGGGATGAGCTTGCTAGTCCTTAACAGCAGTCTCACTGCTAGGACAAAGCGCTCCCCACTCCTTGCCCCTAATCTCTGGTTCTGCTGTCTTCTTTTCCTCCAGCTCCAAGGAGAGTTTCTGCATTTGGCAATCACTGATTTTCATTATTTTTCTATTGGCTACCTGATACTTGTGTAATTGTGATTCTTTCTACTTTCCTCTATTGGAAATGTTTAGTATAGTGTTATTTTCCTATGTAGACTTGAGTGATTCAGCTTCGTACGTGGTTCTCACTTTTTAATTTCCTTGATCAAATACATATTGCAACCACATTTTTACACCTGAAAACAAAAGTCTTGGCTGGGACCACAGGTCGGCAGTAGAATCCATCCTCAGTATGAATGAGGTAGGCCCAGTATTTAATTACTAGTCCATACAGACAAAACAAAGGCTGAAAATAAATCACAGTACCTAGTTTTCTGAATCAGTAATGGGCTCTTGTACTATTTCTGACTGTTTTGATATTAAGTTCATTCATGAAACCTTGGTTGACATTTTCACATTACAAATTCAAGGACTTACTCATTCAAGGCTGCATGCCTCCCTTTAAATTGTCCTCCTCAAAGGTCTGTGCTTCTCTTAAATTGCTTCAACATCCTGCATCATTTTCTTTTAAGTTTTATCAGTGGCAGCTAGTCAACCTTTCATTCTTTGAAGGAATGTGTGTGTTTAAGGAATGGCTGATGTACCTAGAACTTCAGAATAAAATGATCTTGTTATATCCTGAAAACATTATTGGAATTAAACACATGCTATGACTACAAAGTGGTAAAACTGCATTTCTGTGAGTTTCACGACCAGGCTCTGAATTAATGCACGGAGCGGCAGTTCAATAGCTAAACGTAAAGTAGAAACACTTGGTTGTAAAGCTCTTTCTTCAAGAAGAGTCCGAGTGTTTATAGTCGGAGCAATTTGTAGGAGGAAAAATTACTCCGATGTGTGTTTGCTGAACACGCTTGCCACTCAGTGTGTGTGACAGACACATGCTGCTTGGGTGATAGCTGAGCATGAAAACATGAACGAACCATTTTGAATTCAGGGTATAAGTTCCCAGGAAGTTTCTGATGGAAAATTCTGCAAATCAAAGACACACGCAATTATGTTGTACAAGAAAGAGTCATCTTCAGCCCACTCTGCCTGTCAGCACTGTGATTCACTCCCACTATCTTTCTTTATTAAAATGTCATTTGTCATCCACTCTTCAGGAATTGTATTCCACAATTCTACTTTATATACAGATGCAAATTAAAAGGCTAGGTGGGAGGGTGTTTGGGCTAGGATACTAAGACAGATAGACACAATTTCCACATTAACAAAGCTTGTGTCAAGTCGACATAAAATTAGCCAGGATACAGGTGTATGTTTATAATGCAAATACTTGGAAGAGAAATGCAGAAAAACGTGCACCGGAGACCAGCTTGGGCTACATGAGACACTTATTCAAATGCATACGTACATAGAGAGAGAGAGAGAGAGAGAGAGAGAGAGAGAATGAATGAAAGAAAGAAGGAAAGAAAGAAAGAAAGAAAGAAAGAAAGAAAGAAAGAAAGAAAGAAAGAAAGAAAGAAAGAAAGAAAGGGTTGCCTATTGGGCAAATGTGCATTGTACCAGGATACTGATGATCACTTCTATGTAGTCTTCTCTTTTCCTGTGATCATGACTGAACTTATGAGGCCTGACCTTTGCCTCACCACACTGATGTTTATTATATAACAAATCTCTCACAGATGTACGTTTTTCTGGGATTAGCGCCAATGTATCACAGGTGTATTAGTACTTCACTGAATTATCCTTACCATGTGCTTCAGGCGCATTCAGGCCTTTACTCTGAAAAGTCCAGCACTGTGGAATGAAAACAGTTATGCAACGATCTACCTCAAACGGAGAGTCATGTCTGGCAGCTAGGACCAGAGGATGAGCCTGTAGGTTTGGCCAAGTACAGAATGGTTGCAGCAGATAAAGTTGCTCTGTGGTGCTAATGGAATTCTCTTAATGCTGAGAGATAAGCTTTGCAATTTAGTCAACAGCCCCGGACAGCTTTGCTGAGGCCTCACTGCTCCCTCTCAGCTCCTGCTGCCTGCAAGCTGGAGCAGAGGTGGACAGCAAGTACTCGGCCTGCCTAACCCTGCTAGGGCTCCCTGCACTCCAATTATTGACTGAGACATGTCCCTGTGCTTGGATAATTGCCTAGAGAAAGCATCAGCACTGATAATTAGAACTAGCCAAGAGGCAAACGTGGCCTCTGAGAGAAACCATGTTGGCCTTGGTTTCTATTAGAGGAAAATGCATCTCCATCTCCACTTCCTCTGTACAATTTTCCCACCTGAGTGTGTGAAACCGCTTTCACGACTCCGTTTTTTCTCATTTTCTCACCACTGTGACTATCATTAGGAAACACTCTGAGAGCTACACTCTGCCTCTTTACACGGAGACCCTGAAGAAGGCCCTTTCTTCTTGTCCCCTATTTACTATAATGAAAAGATTATGTCAGTAGCTGGATAAGAGCGTGGGCTTTGGAGTTAGACAGAAATGTGTTCGAGGCCCAGCTCTGCCATGTGATCTAGAAGAGAATCAATTGCACCATGCCTCAGTTTTTTTCTCTCACAGAATGGCAAGCAGTTAGCTCATTTGTATAACATGGTATTGCAAGGATTCAATGGGATGATGCAGGGAAAAGGCTCACAACAGCAGGGTGTCCTATGCAGCAGTTCCTCTCTCAACAATAGTTAAGCTCCCTCCCAAAGTCAGGCTTCAGCTTTAGTAGACATACTGCAGAATGTAGTTTAAGATGGAATTTTATTAGTTTTGGTTATGATGAAGCTAATAGGAAACGGATGTCCTTGCAAAGACAGTTTTACCCATGGTTCTGGAGAGGAGAGAATGTGCCACATCACACAGACCACACAAGAAAGTGTCAGACTTGGTCAGGAATCCTAGAGAGCCTTTATTATATCTTCTGATCGAATAACCAGATGAAGTAATGCAAGTTCTATAATTATAGGCTGAACTTAATGCATTCTCTTTCTTTCTTTCTTTCTTTCTTTCTTTCTTTCTTTCTTTCTTTCTTTCTTTCTTTCTTTCTTTCTTTTTTGAGACAGGGTTTCTCTGTAGCTTTGGAGCCTGTCATGGAGTTCACTCTGAAGACCATGCTAGCCTTGAACTCACAGAGATCCACCTGTCTCTGCCTTCCAAGTGCTGGAATTAATACATTTTTGAATGTAGCGTCAGTGTCTCATTGTCTGGGGCCAGAAGTGGTAGTCTTTTGGACACCGGAGGGCAGTGTGCATATTAACTCAGAGCAGTTATGACAGCATGCAAAATACCTGCACAAGCTCAAGCGAGACCAAATTACAGCCTGGAAAAGGGGAACGGCTATGAAATTTCATATCTAGCCAAGCAGCTACTGGTACCTTGTAGTTTCTAGGAGAGGAAGGGTTGTGAGTCAGAGAATATTTTGGCATCACAGATTGGCCTTGATGGAGGGAGGGGAAAATGGCACAGAATTGGGTAAGGAGGGAAGGGAAGTTGATTTGGGAAGAAATGGGGGACAGAGAGTGAATATGACCAAAACACACACAAAATTCTCAAATTAGAATAAATACGCTTACAAGTGCAGAGTTAATCATGTGATCTCATTTTGTTCTGCGAGGAAATGTTTAACATTCTTAGTTTATCTACACAGAGTCTGAGTCATCCCTGTTTGTGGGCTTCTATTAGTTGACCTTAAGACACTGTCTTTTCCTTTCAGATATTTCTATACTTTGTATTTTTCTCTACATGGAGAGTATTTTACTTGTTTCTATCACTAACAGATGTATTTTTACTAGAAATCCGACTGTTCATCTGGAAATGTTTTACATATCTTTCATTTCTCAATAATTCCTCGAAGAAAATCTTTTTACCAAGTAGGTCAGGAAATGGCTATTGTAATTTGCTGTCATAACCTCCAAGATTTGTATGTCAACATGGGTATAATTAATTAAATTATGAGATTTAAAGTTTTCCAATATGTCTGTTGATTTATAAATTATAGATACTTTGGGTCTATTCCTATCTTGCTTGATTTACAATCCATGATAGCTAACATATTGGTAAAATGTCTAACATACTTTTCCCAAATCCATTTCTAAATGTTATAAGGATTGGTATTAATGTTAATTCTCTCCTGTGACTCCATCATAATTCTCTTGAGAATGTACTAGAAATCTAAGGTTTTTTTTCATATGAAGATGGTATATTAAAGTTTGTTCTTGATGAGATTACTTGACGAATTTAATAGCATGTACTTCTGCAAAGGCTTATCACTCTATGTATTAAAAAAATATAGTGTGAGCCAGGTGGAGGTGGCACATGACTTTAATCCCAGCACTCAGAATACAAAGATAGGCAGAGCTCTGTGAATTCAAGGCCACCCTGGTCTATAAGAGCTAGTTCCAAAATAGGCTCCAATTCTACAGAGAAACTCGATCTTGAAGAAAAAAACCAAAATATATAGAGTATATAATTACAAAGAATTACTTGGTGTTGATTTTTAAGACTTCAGTTTTACTCCATGCCTTTCAGTTCTATGATTTTTTACAAACTTTTTTTACATTGTAATGTATTTTAGGATAATTAACAGCTTGTTTAAGGGCATAGATGATAATGACTCTTTGGGCTTATGGTAGGAAAAGTAATCTAGTCACAAAGAAAGGATATAATATTCAGATTTTGCAATCCCTTTTCTAGAGATAACAGGGCTGTCTGGTCAATGCTATTTGATCATGGTAACATGCTAGAGGCATACAGTTGACCTACCACATGTGTAATGTGTCACAGAATATCAAACCCAGGGCCATACAACCCAAATATAAGTAACCACAGAACAATCTAGACCTAATAACATATTGCTTCCCCTCATAAAATAATGAGAAATGGAAAAAGCATCTGGCATCTTAGTTGTTGCCTTTCAGTATCTAACAAAGTCCTACTCTTCCTGACGCCGAGCAACAGAGCTCAATTTTCAGTCTGTTCTCAGTCCTATGGACTTCCTTTCCCATGTCCTCTTCATTCCAGAACATAAAGTGGATGGCAGCACCTGCCCAGGAATTGTCAGATGGGACAAGGGAGAAAAGACATATGATGATGGTAGGTTTGTGTTTCCTGGTGTCTCTTGAGTAAGGGAAAGTGCTCTAGGTAGAGACTTTAGGAACCACCAACAGGAAAGATACCTCCATTCTGTGGGAGCTACCCCCCCAATAAAAACCCTCCAAGACAGCAAATGAGAAAGATGATTTGAATTTGTCTATGAATACATTTGGAACAGGCCATGAGGTGAGAAAAGATTTTAAGATACTTTTGTTAAATTATGTTTTGTAACCAAACTAAAGACACATATGCATAATGATGGTAGGGTGTCAAGAAATAAGGAACCGGTAGAAGCTTGTTAATCAGAGAACATATTTGTACTGAAGTGCTGAAGTTTATAGCATGTTCCATTTGCCTGGGGTACAATTTTACCTCCTGTCAGTTTTTGTTCTGAGCCTATTGTAAGATTATTTTATCTATTGAAATAGATACTTCTCTCATACATTATATCTTGACCAGTTTCCCTACTCCTCTCTGCTCCTATCCAACTCTCCTCTTCCCCAGATCCACCCCTTCTCTGTTTTCTCTTCAGGAAAGAGAATGTCTCCAATAGACAATAGCCAAACAAAGCAAAACAAGATGCAATAAGACAAGGAAAAAATCTCACAAATCGAGTCTGGACAAGGCAAACCACTAGGAAGAAAAGAGTCCCAAGGGCAGGTAAAAGAATGAGATAAGTGGGCTCACATTGTTGTGAGCCCCACAAAAACACAACACTACCTGCCATAACATATATGGAGCACATCTGGTGCAGAGCCATGCAGATCCCATGCTTGCTGCTGCTTCACTCTCTGTGAGCCTTCGTGATTCCTGCTTAGTTGATTCAGTGGGCCATGTTCTCTTGGTGTCCTCCAACTTTCTTGCCCTTCTTCTGGGTGATTCTCTCAACTCTGAGGGGAAGAATTTGCAGGAAAATGGATGCAACTAGAAAAAAAATCATCCTGGGTGAGGCAACCCAGACCCAGAAAGACAAATGTGGTATGTGTTCACTTATAAATGGATATTAGTTGCTAAGTAAATGATAATCAAGATACAATCCACACACCCAAAGAAGTCAGGTAAAGATGAGGACTCTGTGGGGGATACATAGGCCTCCCTGGGAAGGGGAAAAAGATCAAATGTTGTGGGTGGATGAGTATAAAAAAAGGTCAGGAAGGAAGGGAAGAACCAGGAGAGGAGGATCAGGTGAGGGTTTGAGGGATGGAAGAAGAGAGTGCAGGAAGAAACAGCTGGAACTGGGCAGCACTAAGAGTGGTATGGAAACCTAGTGCAGTGGAAACATCTATGAGGGCTACCATAGCGAGAATTCCCAGTAATGGAGGATACAGAGTCTGAACTGGCCATCTTTTATAACAGGCAAGGCTTCTAATAGTAGGACTGGGTTGCATTTGGTTGAGTTTTTGGCCAAGAGTGACCCATAAAGATTCCTAAACAACCCAGGCTGATGCTAGGACAGAAGTTTTTTCTCTGACCAAGACAACATCTACATGGCTTACTGAACATAGACAGGTGGAGCTGGAATCTGCATAGAACCTTCACCACTACATTCTAGTCTCTATTTTAAGATTTCTATGTTGCCTTTTAAAAAATCTTCCACAATATTCTACATGGGATACCTCTACATGGGATAAACCTGACTCAGCCATTTTATAGCAGCCATGATTCCTTCTCTAGTGAATTTTTATTGGCATTATTGTAATGGGCAACTTCTCTTTTGTAACTACAGTTATGAGTTTCAAAAGATTTAACCATCTCACCTAGGAAGTCTTAATGAGTTTCATTTTCCAATATGGTTGAAAGATTCTGTGCTGAAAATGTCACTATAGGAAAACAATATTTGCCAAAAGTGGCAGTTGGGTGACAGTTGAGCACAATGGATATTTCCTCTGGTTGGGCATCTGCAGCCCTTCTGCGTATTTGAGTAAATTACATTAGTCCCGGGTATCAAATCTCATAAAGGGATCTTAGCAGCCGGAGTCAGTGTATTCACTGAGTCAATCACAGGTCCTGGCACTGAGGATACAATGCTGCTGAAACTGAGGAGGGAAACTTGTGGTCAAAGAGAGTTGCAAGAATAATCACAATCCTATCTAAGTGGAAAATGTATTTGTTCTCTTCTTCCTGCATCAACAATTCTACATATTTTCTCATACAGCCTTTGCCTTTGCCATTCTTTTTCTAGGCAGGCTATAAATTATATTTTTCAAAAGATTTTTAGCATTTCTTCATAAACTAATGTAACAGGCATTTTATATATCTATATAAATAATTACTAATATATATATTAATTATATATATTAGTGATTATATAGATATTTTTGTATGTATACTATACTGAAAAGTATTCCAGGTATCAATTGAACTTCTAGGTCATTCCATACGTATTGTATTTACCTAGTTCCAAATGCATGCTTTGCAGTTTTATCTACATTTATATTTTAAAATTTTTAATGCTTATCCATTAGTTTGTGTATAACATTAAGAATATATTTTTAGCAAAATTTATTTATCTGTTGCCTTCTTGGTCATTTATGTTACTTTTATGCAAAACACATTCAGAAAATATAACATCTCATGAAAAAAATCCTTCAGTCATATTTATACTCTGCACTGATGCCCAGAAATTGGATACTCAAGCAAATATTAACATGACACTTAAGTCTAATTTTAAAAATGTACAGTAACCATAACTAATCTTACCTAATATTTATGGGAATTGAGTTTCATTTAATTAAAACAAATTTATACTCAATAGAATACTGAAACCTCAATTTGGCCAAAAACTCGTGGTGTTTAAATTTCATATATATCTGCCAGATACATCACATGGCTTACACTATCTCTAAGTTAGCAGGAAAGAATTAAGTTACCACATTCAGTGTTGATATTTACTGCAAAAATAAGGTAAATTGGCATTACATTTAGGAATTTGTTTTCAAAATTAAATGTGTGGTTGCAGTTGGGTTTAAATTATTACAAAGAAATCCAAGATCCCTCTTAATAAGTTCACCACTGCTGTTTGTGGCTTTGGTTGGGAACCACTGAAAAGCCTCTCTGTGGTAGGAAATCCTACACTTATGCAATGTTAGAGGTGGAAGGAAAATTATACAAGAATTTGTCTCACAACACACGTATTAATGATAGTGAATGGGGCCCAAAATATTAATTCTCATGCAGATCCTTTGTATTTGATATTGATTCATATTCCTGCACTGTTTTAGTTTGCATATTTACATACACTTGTGTCCGTTGATAAACGTGCCTTCTTCCATCCTGTATTATACTTGCATTTTATTGCCATCGTCTTAGGCCACTTGATTTCCGTTTAGCAAAGAAATTTCCTACCAAATGGCTGGTGTCAAGGTCCAAAGACTCTTCTGTTTGTCTTCAGAGAGTGTCACAGGTTTTACTTAGAATAACTCAACTGTGCATGAATTCTAGTGTAATGGTGTTTTCTCCCAGAAGAGACAGTTTTTTCCTTGTGAATTTAGTTGGATTTCTACCACTCACTTACAGATACATCCACATCATTCAGTAGCTACAGCATACTGACGAAGCAGTCACTCAAATATTGAAATCAATACTTTGTCTTGCCTATAAATTTTATTTTATATGCTTGACTCTTAAGGATTCCTCAATTAATATACAATATAATCACCCTGAGTGTGTCTCAGTTACATGAAATTTTAATTTTAGGCTCAAAGTGATTTTTTTCCTTAAGTTTTCTCATCACAGCTGGGTTCTATAGATTATATAAATCCAATTAGCTCATTTCAGCCTTTTCCTCTCACCATGTAACTTAAATATTAAGGACATGTATTTTGTAGCAATAAAGATCAAGTGTCTTCAAAACCTGTTTATAGGCCTTCTAAGTAATAAAAATAGATTTACTGAACAGAATCCACTAATGTTTATTAAAACTGTTAACTTCTTTTTATTATGAATAGCTAGCAGGTAAATAAATATCATGAGTTTTTGGTTGGTTAAGATCTTCTCCATTAACAGGCTAGTCATTAAAAAGTGTGCTTTAGGAGGCCAATTGGATGCTAAAGTTATGGTATGAATTGGGAATATAACTTTACCGTTTGTCTTTTGTTGCCACATATTTAGAATGGAATGCCATTTTCTTCACTGAGTATGAAAACTTAAAAAGTTATTAGAAGTGAAATAATTGGTATATGATCTTCTCCTAATGTATTAACTGCTAACAAAACAGTAGATGATAACAATTATGTAACTTAGTAATGCTTCATTAGACACATGTATGAGTACATATATACCACACACACACACACACACACACACACACACACACACACACACACACACACACACGTTGACAGGTTTCTCTCCTGCCCAGTTTCTGCAGTTGCTAAGTCCCAAAGAAACAGACAGAGGTCTACATTAATTATAAACTGATTGGCCTAGTAGCTCAGACTTCTTATTAACTCTTATAACTTGGATTAGCCAATTATTCTTGTCTATGTTAGCCACGTGGCTGGGTACCTTATTTGACAAAGCAGTCACATCTTGCTTCCTCTGCGTCTGGGTCATGACTGCATACTGAGCTTTCCTCTCCTAGAATTCTTATTGCGCTGCCTCTGCTTCCTGCCTGGTCATGCCATCTATACTACCTGCCTAGCTACTGGCCAATCAGCATTTTATTAAAAATAATACAAGTGACAGGATAAAAGACCATTGTGCCACAGCGCACGCGCGCGCGCACACACACACACACACACACACACACACACACACACACACACCTCTTCCAATCCAAAGTCGTTTCTTCTCAAAGCCCTGTTTACTTTCATTGAGGCCTAATACCATTCTCTGTTGCATATTTCAGGCAAAAATTCTATGAAATATATGGAAAGTAATTAAATTTAAAATATAAAAAGAGATTTAAAAATCACAGTCATAGGAGAATTGCATGATGTTATGTTTCATAAATTCACAAAACATCTTGAAAAGAAAAGACTTATGTAAAGTGTTTCAAAATTGCAGATTATGAATTAATAATAATAATAATAGTGTAAAAATAATCATAAGATTTAAAGAACAATGAGTTTATTGGAGAACATTAGAAATTTCTCAATAACATTTGCAGTATATTACAATGGAGCAGCTGGCAATGAAAGAAAAAAGTCACACATTCCTTTAAACTCAGACTCTCCACTACTGGTGCCTCCTATTCTTTTGCTCTTCCTTCTTTTCCATAACCCATTTCTGTCTAAGTCCTTTCAGTTTGATGGTGTTTTCATTTATGATATTATTAGATCTTTCCATAATTCTATGATGTAGCTAGATTGAGAGCTTTCAATCTACATTTGGTTAGTTAAATAAACTGACCCTGCTCAAAAAGATCACAGCAATAAGCGCAAACCAAGTTTTGTGTACATTTACACAATGGAGTACTACACAGCAGAAAAAAATAATGACATCTTGAATTTTGCAGGCAAATAGATGGAGCTAGAAAACATTATTTTGAGTGAGGTAACCCAGACCCAGAAAGACAATTATAACATGTACTCACTCATAAGTGGTTTTTAAACATACAGCAAAGAAAACCAGCCTACAAATCACAGTCCCAGAGAACGTAAACAACAATGAGGACCGTAAGAAAGACAATCTACATGGGAAGTAGAAAAAGACAAGATCTCCTGAGTAAATTGGGAGCATGGGGACCTTGGGAGAGGTTTGAAGGGGAGGGGAGAGGTAGGGAGGAGAGCAGAGAAAAATGTAGAGCTCAATAATAATAATAATAATAATAATAATAATAATAATAATACAATTAATTATACAAATTACTTTGAAGAAATATAACATTCTATTGACCAATATACTGATTTATAGAATTAATGGTCCATGTTTCTCAGGCAGATAGAAAGTACAAATGGCATGAATACTTAATTGCAAAAAGCCTTGTGAATGTGCAGGTGAGGCTAATGGTGATGAAAGCTGGCGGAGAAGGGAGGTGCACTGTGTACCTGCAATAGTGTTGTTTGTTCTGAGAGGTGATTTATCTTTGTTTTGAGGTGTTTCACCTCTACAACTCCTGTTGACCCAGAAATATTATCTTGCGTAGTGACTTACTCAGTACCTCTGAGCCTTGAACAAAAGCGATGATAAGGAAATGGAGCGCTTGATTCTCTTCACGTAGTGTCTTTTCCCTGTCTTGTATTCCTACCCTAAGATTCTAGAACTTCCAGGATTTCCTTAATTTAAGGCTTCGTGATTCTCCCCACCCCCACATCACCATGTAGGTACACTTTTAAATTTCCTCTTCTTTCTTCTTCTCCTTCCTCTCTCCCTTTCTTTCATCCTTTTTTTTCCTCCCATCCTTCCTCCCTCCCTCTCTCTTTCCTTCTCTCCCTCCCTCCCCTTCTGTTCCTTCCTTCCTTCTCATCTCCTTCCCCTCTTCTTCCTTTTTTCTCTCCCCCTTCTCCTCTTTCACCACCTCCTCGTTTTCTTTTCTTTCAGATCTTGTATGTAGTCCATTAGTACCTCAAACTCACAGAGATCTACCTGGTTCTGGAATTAATATTATGTTCCACCATGCCAGGCCCTCAAACACTTAATGCAATATGTACAAGTCCTGTTTTTTTCCCTTTTTACCCTCCTCTTCCTCTCAGTTTTCTTATGAAATAAATTCATTTTTTTGTCCTAACTTTTATTGACTATTTGTGGCTAATTACAGGCCACCCCAGTTTCATTCTAATATCTCAGGACTTCCGTGCCAGTGTGTATCTTTATCCCTGTTCCCTTACAACATCTTTCCTTTCATACTGTTGCTCAAGCCTCTTAGTTCAGGCTAGAAACGCCTCTTAAACTATAATAGTGCTGTTTTCTGCCTGAAGAGTGATTTTGCTTCTCTGTTTTTTGAAAACTGTATGACCTAACTCAAGCCCTGAGATGAGAGGATCAAATAAATGTTGCCTCTCCACACCCTGGAAATAAATTCATTATTAAAATTCAGACTGCACTGTATTAGATTGTGCAATAAACTGTAGACACAAACTAACCAAAGCCAAAAATTCTTTATGTTTGATTAAATAACACCTAAAATAGCTCTGGAAACATATCCCTCATAGCCTTATAATTTGAGGAATAAATGAGTGAATAAATTGAAGGTATAAGTGAATTAAAGGATGTGTCCATAAATGTGGTTCCTCTATGAAAATTAGCCATTGCGTGCAAAAAATGTGATATTCCCTCCAGAGTCAATTAAACAAGAAAAAAATGGCAATGTACTATGCTAAGTATATCCTTTATCCATTAGACCATAATGGGTAAGGTGACCTCTAATTTAAAAATGATACTTTAAAAAGAGCAAAATGATGTACTTAAGGTTTGCAACATAAAATGCCACTGTAATCACCATCTGGACTATGAAACTACTGAGCTAGATTAAGTCTGACATTAACAAGAATTCTAACAAGTCATTACCCAGTGAAATCTTCAGCAAAATTCAGCAGCTTTGGCTCCTAAGAAACCAATGGAACAACAGAGCTTAGCAGGATTAGAAAAGGCAGAAATATTTCTTAATACTGTTAAACCAAATGTTTTAAAAGAAATGCAAAGTATGGGGAAAAGTGAAAGTAAAGGTTTTTTGACTCGGAGAATTGAACACTAGAATCTAGCATTCAGTGGATGACTGCGGTTCATTGTAAAGGAAAATGTCACTGTAACTGTCTGTTATTGTTATTTTTAATTATTATTATTATTACATTATATTCTAAACACAGTTCACTCCTTCACTCCTCCTAGTCCCCCCGCCAACTTCCCTTTTTCCCAGATCTATTTCTCTTTTTTCCTTAAGAAAATAGCAGGCCTCCCAGGAATATCAACCAATGTGGCATAACTTGTTAAAATAAGACTATGTGCAAAACTCATATGGGGGCTGGATGAGGCAACGCAGTAGGAGAAAACAAGAGTCAGAGACTCTTCTTCTTCTTCTTCTTCTTCTTCTTCTTCTTCTTCTTCTTCTTCTTCTTCTTCTTCTTCTTCTTCTTCTCATTCTCCTCCTCCTCCTCCTCCTCCTCCTTTTCCTTCTCCTTGTTCTTCTTCTTTTTCGTATTAATATTTAATAAACTAATATTCACACTCATCAGCCTAATACTGGTCCTGGGTGACAGTATTGAAGAAAGGCTTCTAAACTTCCCAGTGCACTACGTGGCTTAATAGAATTTACAGGAGAGGAATTAGAGGTTGAGCCATGTTTAGGGTCTCATAGCTACTGAAAGGTTCATGAGCTGCCCAGAGAATATGCTTACCTAAGCACATTCTGAACATCGCTACAGGTGGACTTGAGTGGACGTTCTTTGATTGAAGCAGTGTAATTATACTATGATAACACAATCAATTAAACTAAGAGCTACCAATGGCCAAGTGTAAATGTTAAAGTTGTTTGAAATGCAAATAGTCACAGACTATGGCTTATTGAGATTCACCTTTATACTATCTCTAGACATCAAATATTACAACCATTTGACAACTTTTAGACATCACACTGATCTTAGCTTAGTGGAATATGAAATCATTAGTAACCACTAGATAGATCCTCTTCACAAAAGCTTATCCTAATTTTAATGAGTCACGAGTCTTATCTTCTCAATTTTTGGCAATGCAGATGGCAGAAGATGAAGTCAGATGACAGCTTTTCTAATAATCTCATAAACTCAGAGCACAAGTGTCCAGCAAAACCATTTAACTGATTATTTTCCAATGTCAATCAAGGAAATTGGGATGGTATATACAGTGTGAGTGTACATTGGCATTTTTTGTGTGTTCATCATTTGCATTTTATGAAAAACATTTTATCATATCTGAATGTGTTTATTAATATGCTTTAATGAGCCAATAAATAATTGAAGCTTCGTATTTAGTAGATTTGATTTCTGAGTGGCGCTTCAAGTGAGTAAGAGGATCTACAGTTAGGCACTATGGGAATTGATACTCCTGAATTTCTTTACCTATTTGTGTATATTTAGTTCACATGCATACCAGAAGTAGCATGACCTTTATTTACAGCATGTTGTTTTCTTCTTTTCCCTTTTTAAATAGAATATACATCACTTAATGTTTTGCTTAATATATTAAAGTGGGGTTCTGGGAGAAAAAGAAGTATCATGGTAGAGAAAGTGATACTAAAAACGATCTGGAAAATACTCATTTTCTCAAAGCCACCATTTTCTTTGGGGAAAACACTAAGGGGAAGAAATACAAGTAGAGCAAGAGAGGAAACTTAATGAAATTTATTCTTTATAACATTCTCTTCTCTTCACCTCTTGTGAGGGTTGGCCTTGATTATCAACTGGACAGCATCAGGTACCACCCAGGGGACACATCTTTGGGTTTATCTGGGAGGTCATTTCTGAAGAGATTAAATGGGAGGGAAATTCCACCCTCCGAGTAGGTGGTGCCTGTCAATGGGTGGCTCAGACATGAAGAGATCCTGAGAAAATATACTGTTGCTAAGATGAAAAAATATTTAAAAGAACAGTAGAAGAGTAAATTTTAGAAATTAACAGAAAGGGCAGTCAGAGAAGGAAGCCCACGTGAGCCTAGCTCTGCCAGGAAGCAGGTTCTGAAAATCCTATACTATTATAGGAACTTGTGAGAGAAGGATACTGTATTCAAGAGCCATAAGAGGTCACTGGAGATCTTGTCCCAGCCTCTTTCTCCCCTCTTGGCTCTCGGAGGTCAGGCTGCAGGGGAAGAATGGCATGCTTCATCTCTATCTCCTGTCTCCTCTCTTATAATTGACTATGTGTCTCTGTTACAACTCATTGAATGTGGGAAGTGAAGCATTTGTCCTTGAAACTCTCTTCTAATAGAAAACTGAAGTTCCTGAACTGAGTTAGGATACTCACATTTTATTTTTATAAATAAATACATTTCCTTTGAGGTTATTCTGCAGACCAGTTCTACATTGTGTCTTCCTTGTTATTCCTCCAGATGTGCCCTCTTAAGGTCTTCATACAGCCCTGTGAGTCCCTGTGTGAGAAAAAAGAAAATCTTATTCTCCATGCAAACAGCTTAGTATTGAGTCAAGGACTCAAAGGAACCATGTGGCCATTACTATCTATTTTTTTTTTCTGCAATGTTTCTTCCGAGAGACTGTTCGGCATCCTCTCTTATATATTACATCCCGATCACTGCAGTTCCCCCTTTCTTCCTTTTCCTGGTCTCTCCCCTCCACCTCCCTTCTTCCCTATATCCAGCCCCTGCTGCCTCCCCTCAGAAAAGAGCAGGTTCCCAGGGACATCAACCAAACATGGCATAATATGCTACCTTAAGACCAGACAATACCATCACAACAAGGATAAACAAGACAACCCCGTAGGAAGGAAAAGATACCACAAGCAGAGAAAAGAGTCAAAGATATTCCAGTTCCTCCTGTTAGGAATCCCACAAGAATACCAAGCTACTCAGCCATAATGCATATAAAGAGAACCTAGGTCTGTCTCCTACAGACTCCCTGGTCTCTGTGAGTCCATGTGAGTTCCAGGCAATTGATTCTGTGAACCATGTTCTCATGGTGTCCTTGACCACTCTGGTTCCTTCCATGCTTCCTCCTCCTCTGCGTGATTCCCTGAGCTCTGCCGCATGTTGGGTTGTGGATCTCTGCATCTGTTCCCATAAGATGCTAGATGAAGTCTCTGTAGTCTGTTTGATGAGGATTCTGCCCAGAACACTCTTCAGGCAGGACACACTGTAGGTCAAAGGTTTTATGTCTAGGTTGGTGTTCCAGTCCCTCCACTTGAGGCCTTGTCTTGTTACAGAAGATGGCTGGTTGAGGATCTGTGTCACCCAATACCAAAGTTTCCCTTGCATTAGGTTTCCACCTTGCCCCCAAAATGACCCAAAATACAATTGCACTTTTTTCAGTATTTTTACCCTCCATTCCCTCCCACTTGATCCCTCCTGTTTCCAATACCACCTGCCCTAGTTCACCTGCAAAATCTATTCTTTTTTTTTTTCATTCCCAGGGAGATCCTTGCTTCACCCTTTAAACACTTCTTGTTGTGTATCTTCTTTTTGTCTGTGGACCTTAGCTTGATTACCTTTTGCTATACAGCTTATACACTTACAAATGACATACCATGTTTGTTTTCTGGGTCTTGGTTGCCTCATTAGGATGATATTTTTTCAAGTTCCATCCATTTGTCTCTAAATTTTATGTTGTCATTGTTTGAAACAGCCGATAGATCAGAGGTTAAGAGCACTGGCTGATCTTTCAGAGAAGCCAAGTTCAATTCCTAGCACCCACATGGCATCTCACAACTGTCTGGAACCCTGGTTCTAGGGTTTTTGATATTTTAACCTCATTTCTGCATTAAACACAGTCTATTTAGTCACATTACACATTTATTTTTATTCTGGATTGTTAGAATTTTTAGTTATAGGATCTGTTTGAAAAAATATATATATCATTAAATTCTTGAACTGGGTACTGGACAATAAAGGTACTGATTCTTTAGTATTGTCCACTAGATATTTCCAAACTCCCTTCCTTGTATTTCCACTGTCTGACACTTGAAATTACCCAGTGTGGTAGATGTTATGGTTTTTCCCAATTTCACAAGTTAGTCACATAGCCTCAGAGAAGTTCAGTAAATTTTCAAAGGTCCACAGCTGGTTTGAAGCAGCCGTGAATTTCAAAGCACGCTCATTCAGACTCTGTGATCTTCTTCTTGCAATGGTGTGACGCTGCCACAAATCTCTGTGAAATTAACCTGCCGAGAGCTTTGAACACAATAATTATACATGTCCTAACTCTTTTTTAATATTATAAGAAAGCATAAACACATATTTTTTTATTTTCTTCCTTTAATAAAAGGCATTACAATTACCTTCTGGAAAGGTAAGGACAAATTTTGGTTCAGGTTTATTTTATTTAAATTTTAATAAAAATTGCCATAAAACATAAAAAAACATGGAAGATAGAAAATTAAAAGACCATAAAAATGTCAGAACCAATTTTCTCTCGCACCTTACCTTACAGTAGAACTTGGAGCCCAAATGAGCAAAGCAGAAGGGGAGGAGGGAGTATGCCTCCCAGTCCTTCAACACTGCTCAGGGGGTTCCAGGTTGCCAATCACAGAGCGTGCCTTGTGAGAGAAATTAGATAGAAATCCCCAGCTTCCATTTTCCCTGCCTAAAAAAAGATGTTTCAGAAATGAAAAGTGATTTATGTATGATCAAACAGAATAGTTAAAAGCAGAAGAAAACATATATAAGTCACCTGCAAATGTGCATATGATAATTACACATTTTATTCCTACATATGTCATTCCTATCCTGGCTTTTAAAGATTCATCTACCAAGACAATGTCCTCCTGAAAAATCAAGGGTCAGACAATTTACAGAACATTTAATTTTGTAATATAATTTGTCCTTTTAAAAAATACACACAAGTAAATTATGGGTGCGTGATTATATTCAATAGCCCATCATTTAGATACTGAACACGAAGCCACTTTGCTGTTATCACAGTTACACACGTGCAAGGTGGTAGATTCAGCTCATTTGGACCAGCTGAAGAGCTGGCCCTGCTTCTCATCATAGTTGTGAAGGTTGGCTGGGTAATTCAGATCCTTCCAATTCTCACCCTTCATTTGCATGCAGTGAGCTATCTCCGGAGTGCTGTTATCATGGGAATGGCAGGTAGCAAGAGGGGGGAAAATGTCATGCAATGTTTTTCCAGTCTGAGACTGAGCCTTAATGCCGTTTTCCACGGCATTGTCTCAGCCAAAGTAAGCATGACTAAACCCAAAATCAAGTATCCAGGAAACCATCCTGCCAGTTTCTGAGAGTGATCAGAAAGGCATTTCTTGTAACCAGCGCAAATGAGTATTTAGGATTTGTGGTCTTTTTAAACTTCACATTGTGATATAATTTGCAAAATTACTTCCAGCAGAATGTGTGTGTGAGTATGCATCTGTTTCCTTTAGTAGTAAACAGACATCTATTCACTTATAGTAATGTTAAAACTTAGTGTTAAGCATCCATTAAATTCTTCTAATTTAAAGAATTAAATCAGAAGAGTAAAAGCCTGACCTTTTCAATTAATACTTTCAAAATATTTTTGCTTTTACAGTGATCTTAGAAGCAGATGTGATGGTATTAAGATAATACAGTCCCCCAGCTTAGTGCTTAGTCCCATCTCTGTCTCCTACTGTCTAAATAGAACACGCTGTACACTACCATTTTTGCTCTTGGAAGTTATGAAATTCTTACATATTGAATATCATTTTTAACTATATTTATATCTAGATCTCAGTTTCTGTTTCTATTCTATCTAAAATTGGCAATACAATTGTTATGAGTCTCCAGCTGTATTTTGAGTAACTACACCTGATATGAAATCTTCACTACAGACTCTGCCAAAGTCAACAGCATTGTCAGCTTCCTAGACTCATTCTTCCATGATCTTCTACTTTGTTGTCATGTTGCTGTGATAAAATACTGATGAAAACTAACTTGTAGAAGAAGAAAATGTACATTTGACTTCCACTTCCATGTTACAGTTCATGATTGAGGGGAAGTCAGGGCAAGAACTCATAATGGAACCTCGAATCAGGAACTAAAGGAGACACCACAAAAGAATGCTGCTTACTGGCTTGATAACCTTGACTTCTCAGCTACTTTTCCTATATAGCCCAGGATTAAGTCCACAGTAAACAATAAACCCTCCTACATCAATGTAGAATCCAGAAAATGATTTACAGACATGCCTACAGGCCAGGCTGGTGAAGGCAATCCCTCAAGTAAGGTTTCTTCTTCCAGGTTACTCTAGCTTGTGTCAACTTGACCAAAACTAACCAGTGAACACACCAACTTGAAAAACAGTATCTATATACACTGAGACAATGGGGATGCTCTATTGGGACCTCACCAAGGCCAGCTGGCCTGGGTCTGAAAAAGCCTGGGATAAAACCGGACTCTCTGAACATAGTGGACAATGAGGACTACTGAGAACTCAAGAACAATGGCAATGGGTTTCTGATCCTACTTCATGTACTGGCTTTGTGGGAGCCTAGGTAGTTTGGATGCTCAACTTACTAGACCTGGATGGAGGTGGGGGTTCCTTGGACTTCCCACAGGGCAGGGAACCCTGATTGCTCTTCGGGCTGAGGAGGGGGGGACTTAATTAGGGGAGGGGGAGGGAAATGAGAGGCGATGGCGGGGAAGAGACAGAAATCTTTAATAAATAAATAAATTAAAAAAAAAGAAAAACAGTATCTAATGAAAAGACATGGCTTCTAGTCTTCAGTATGTTTGTGCCAATATTAGAGAAGAATTATAGGTGGTGTGTAGATGCAAACTATGGTAGAATAATGTTGTCTAGTACCAAAATCATTCAACTTATCTCCTAAAAATTAATATGCCTCTTCTTTTTCTTTGAACACCTAACCACTTATTAGTCCAGCAACTCTGGTAAGATCATCTGTCTAATTTTTTTTGTGTGTATGAGTGGTTTTTCAATACAGGGTTCCTCTATGTAACCCTGACTCTCGCGGAACTGACTCTGTACAGGAGGCTGGTTCTGAATTCACAGAGACCTTCTTGCCTCTACCTCCCCAAGTGCTGAGATTAAAGGCACGTGAAGCAACCACCCTGTAGATTCTTACTGTAATTTTATCAAAAGAATGAAAAGTACTGTGAACTGTGAGATATTGAGCAGATAAGCATCATGTGCATGTGAATGGTATTTAAAGGATTCCAAGTATGGAGGGTTGAATAAGAATGTTATCCATAGCCTCATATATTTGAACACTTGGTTATTAGGGAGTTGTGCTACTTGACAGGGATTAGGAGCTGTGATCGTGTATGAGTAGGAGGAGCATTATTTGAGGAAGTGTGCCACTGGGGGTGATTTTTGAAGTTTTAGATGCTCAATCCAGGCTATATGTTTCTCTCTTCCTGCTGTCTCTCGATCCAGATGTAGAACTTTCAGCCACTTCTTCAGTACCAGTTCTGCCTACATGTCACTATGCTTTCTGTCATGATAACATTTGACTAAACCTTTGAACTTTAAGCCATTCCCAATTAATACTTTCCTTTATAAGACTTGCTGTGATCATGGTGGCTCTTCACAGTGATATCACATTAACTAAGACAGAAGTTGCTACCAGAGACTAGGATATTGCTGTGACAAGTTTAACTATGATTATTGTTGGCAGAATGGAAAGTAGATTTTGGGACTTTGAATTAGGAAATTGTTTGAACGGTTTTAGTGTGGTTTAATGGGACATACAAGAAGCAGGGACAAAAGAGTTGCTGAAAAAAACTGTCGATCATGATGGCCTGGCTTGAGAGGTTTCTGAGGAGATTAATATTAGTAAGTGGACTACAGATAGTTCCCACAATATTTTGTAAAACAAGGTAGCTGCTTTTTGTCCTTGTTTGAAAAGTCATCTTGAGGCTAATTGAAGACTTTTGGATTAATGGAATTGCAGAGGAGGAGATTTCAGAACAGCCTAGTATTAACTGTGTAGTTTGGTTATTAGTGGGAAATCTTGTGTGGATCTATAATGAAAAGGAGCATGCTGAGCAAAGATAGCTTCTCACTATGCTCCCTTTCTTACAATTTAGAGTAATGTATATTCTGTGCCACTGTATGTTATAAGTATGTGATCTGTTTTTTGATTTTAATTTCCAGAGGTTTACAGTTTAGAGATTGCCATGAATCTCCACAGAGACTTTGGACTTTTCAAACAGTATTAAGAATGTTGCAGTCTATGGGGACTTTTAAAGTTAGACTGAATATATATTTTCTTTTACATTTCGATATGGCTACAAGGTGATGAGGGCCATGAATTGGAATTGATGGTTTGAATAGGAATGCCTCCTTATAGGCTCATATATTTGGATGCTAGGTCATTAGGGAGTGGTGTTACTTGACATGGATTAAAAGGTGTGACCTTATTGGAGTAGGTTTGGCCTTGTTGTAAGTGTGTCACTGAGAGTGGGCTCAGATGGTTCAAATGCTCAAGCCAAGGCCAGGGAGTCTCTCTTTGTGTTGTCTGATTCTGGATCCAGATATAGAATTCTCAGCTATGTCTCGAGCACCATGTCTGCCTACATGCTACCATGCTTCCCACCCTGATGACAATGGACTAAACCTCTGAAATATAAGTCTGCCCAAATTAAATGTTTTCCTTTATAAGAGATGTTGGGGTCATGGCGTCTCTTCACAGCAATTGAACATTGACTAAGATACCAGTTCACTATATAAATACAAATACTTTAAAATCCAAACAAATGAACAGACAGACAGAATCCATTATTTTTAATTCTCTAGTGTGGGATAATTGCTCTTGAGTAATTTTGGTGCAAGGGCATTTATCCCTGGATTAATAGCTGTGGATGACCACTTTCACTAAATTAGAACCATTTAGACAGATTAACAACAAAGGTTGACTTGGGACTCAGATGATGCGTAAGATACTCTTGAGAGAATGAGAAATTGGACTCCATTTATCCTTACTTTTTCTAACAGTTCAAAGATAAACATGAATCAATCATTTACCCAAATATAGGTTGCTAGTCAGTTTTCTAGCTTTTTTTTTTTTTTGCCATCTCAGATGCTGAGAACAAAAATGACCTACATTAAACAGATTTGGGGAAAAAAAACCTCTTATAGAGATCACTGTGCATCTGATAAGACAAGGTGACATCACACAACCCACAAGCAGTCACCATAAGCTCGACTTGAATATTGTCCCTCTTCTCAATTTATATTACAGTAGAAAAGATAGATTAAATGGGGTTAGATATGACTATTTTCCATGTCGAATATGAAAGCAAGTGTAACAATTCTGCTTGCTGAAGAAGAAGGTCTGTCTGACACATATGGAATTAGAAAGGAATAGGTGCTGAGTGTCCCAAGTAGAAATGTCCTGGGAAGAGAGGATAAGAGAAACAAATGTGAAAATCAGGGGAAACCAGAGGCATTTTCACAGATAGAGCACTCAAATGTGCTAGATATATATAGTGGAAAGATTTGGAATTGTTTTTTACAAGTCAATGGCATAGGGGTTTATAAATGAATTAGCATCTTTCAGAAATATATAAACAAAATATAAAAGTCAAGTTAATTCTTTCAGTGTCAAATCAGACTTTTTTTTGTCCGAGACAGGGTTTCCCTGTATAACAGTCCTAGATGTCCTGTAACTAGCTCTTGTAGACTAGGTTAGCCTCAAACGCAGAGATTCGCCTGCCTCTGCCTCCTAAGTGATGGGATTAAAGGCACGTGCCACCACAGTCCAGCCTAATCTGACTCTTAAGTTTTGTTTTTCGCTTTTCTTGTTCTTTGTGGTTAGACTTTTCCAATTCTCCAACGCCAAAGTGCATCCTCCACCTAGTGACCTACACTTCTGCGATTTTGTTCCACAGCACTGTGTCTCCCCATCAGTCCATCCCTTCTCCTCATCCCCTTTCTGCTTGTTCAACTATTCATGGTATGAGAACAGGATAATCATAACACCACTGGGAAACTGTCCCTTCCTTTCCTAGGCTAAGCTGCCTTCATTTGCTTCTGGGTTGTTGCTAAAATTCAAATTTGCCTTAATATAGTCAATTCTGGAATTCACCTTTCATCTCTCTCATATGCCAGCCTTGATTCTCCGCCAAAACAGACTGTGGCTGAAATTCTAAGAATATCTCCTCAGTGGTACTATGTTTCTCTAGGCCTGATCTCAATATTGCTGCAAAAACAACACCCATGGAGTTCTAAGGACATATCAAGCTACTTTTCCTCCTCTATGCGGAGCTCAGAAAAAAAGTTAAATGATGTAAATGCCATGAACAAGCATAGCAATAGCAAAGAAGTCTTGAACTGCAACTTGCATGGTGTAAAAGATCTGACCTCTTCCTAGAATACTGCAAGAAGCAGGACTTGATTTCTCGACTGGGTCCCTGAAGACTGGAAGTCTGTGATAATTTTGAAAAGAAATATTATATAAACCATGCAACATATTTCAGATGTCTATATGACTTTGTATTCAGTTGATTTTTTTAAAAAAAAAGCTATAGGAATATATATTGGTGATACACAGTGAAGGTGACAGATGGTAGTAGGCACTTTTCTCGTTTATAAATAAAATAATCTGAGAAATTGTGGAGAAAATTCACTTGTGAAAAATGTATGTCATATGTCCTTCCCTTGCCCCTATTTTGTCTTTCAGCA
>NC_022017.1:33695165-33700956 GCF_000317375.1 Microtus ochrogaster | reverse complement strand
AGAGAGAGAGAGAGAGAGAGAGAGAGAGAGAGAGAGGAGAGCAAATTACATTAACTAATTTCCTTATCTATGAAAGAGGGACCAAAAGAAAAGGGTTTTTTTCAGGAAGAAAAAGCTTCCTGGAGTAAGAGAGGTGCTAATTTTGGGGATTTCTTTTCTTTTTTTCGTAGTTAAGTCAATGCCAAAATGCCAATTTCCCTTGGGACATTTGTGGACTTGTCATAAAGGATCCAGTGCTTAGAACTGAGATGATTGCTTCTATGACACTGTATTTATGTCCCCAGCAGACAAAACACAGTAACACAAGTCATGCCATATCTCCATCTGTGTCCTCCCACATGTAGAACATGGCCTTCTCCAGTACGGATCCTTTCAACTGTTACCAGTGTTCCTGTTCAGTACTATAGTATTTGTCACTAGAGTCACATCTAAGGACTTTGCCTTAATGGAGTCCTAAGGAAGGAAATTCTCAGTAAGGTGTGATTGGTGAGGCCTTTTCCAGAAAGTGGATGCTAAGGCTCTCTTCTGGAGCCTGTAGGCAGTATTCTGTAAGACAATTTAGACCTCCTATGTAGAGAAGAATGAAGACCAAAGATGAGGGGTTAGAGGCACATAATCCATGCTAATAGGAGGGAGAATTCCTTAGTAGAAAATACTTCAAAAGGAAACAACACGTGGCACAAGGCCATGAACACCCTGTCACTTGAGATTTTGAGCAGGGCTAGAATGACCTGACATTCTGTCCAAAGTGCTTAGGGCAAAATACAGCACCGACAGCAGTTAGTTCAAGTCAGTCTTAAAGATTCAGGTATCTCTGTGCATAAAAACTGTGTATATTATTGATATAGCTATTGTTAAGGAAAAGTAAAATTAGCACTAGACTAGTAGATACACATAAAATATATGTATATGTTTAAGAGGTATCTTTAGATTCTGCTTAGCTACACCTCTCTGGAAACACACTCAGATACACCCAGGGATGTATCTCCTATGTAGTTCTATATCCAGTCAAGTTTATAAGGAAATTTAATAATAACAGCATATGAGGTCAATCAGAATTAAGGAACTGAGGTTTTCTAGGAAAACAAAGAAAATAGAACTGACTGACTCATGGTCTGGTGAGATCTAAACACTGTCTTGAAGAATTACAGTTGGGGCAGGTTACCCTGTTATTAAATAAGCAAGTTTTCATATATATGAAATATTCATATATCAAGTTATTAAACAGATACCAAGAGTTGTGAAATATAACATTGTGTGAACTTATATAACCCTATGAGCTTTGGTAGGCAGTATTATCATTACCTTTATGATGACTGGCTTTTAATACCTTAATATTATAAAATGAGACATACCACACTAAGCAGTATATTTTATACCCTTGCAGTGGGTTAATAATAGCTTTATAATAATGACATTTTCTTCTTGTGTTAGAATTGTTTATTACTCTCTATTATTTTTATTTTGTGATACAGGACCATGCTGTATTAATGCAATCTCAAACTCATGATAAAAGTTCAGTCTGGTCTTGAACTTATGATCACCCTTCCTCAACTTTCCAAAAACTAAGGTTACCAGTGTGAGTGTGCAATTATGCTCAGCTGTCAATCAATAATCATTCCTTAAAATACCTGTGCACATTGACAGACAGCTCCACTACAGCATTTAAAAACTCTGGGTTAAAGATCTGGTCACAGTAGAGAACTGAACATCCTTAATGCAGGAAAGGAAAATGGGGAATATTTCAAGGCATAATTGACTCATTGGCTGGTCTCCTCTTTACAAGCACATCTGTCTTCTTTGAGTACAAAGGTAAGATAAAACTATAAGCTCATCTGTTTGATTACAACGAGGCTAGATTGTATATATACAATGAGGTCAGCTTGATAGAGGCCATCAAGACCCCTGACTGACCTGAACTGTCATCCTTCTTCTTATACAAAAGACACAAGGAAAAAAGGGAAGCCTTCCCTCTAGGCACCTGGGTCTAACATAGTGCTTGCCATCACTGAAAAGATATCTAATCTGGAAGACAACTCTGAAGAGAAGGAGGAAAAGTAACATGATCAGGCCCCACAAAAATCAGTGTCAAAATTTGTATATCTGCCTGACTTGTGCTTTTCTTCCAAACTATCTTATCGATTGTGCATATTTATACATACATACATACATACATACATACATACATAAGTACATATTTGCACATATTATCCACAGAAAAGTTCACAAGCATTTAGTTCTTTTATGCTGTTCAGTTAAAGTTTATGCAGACTCTGTTATCTTCGCTGAGGAGAGTACTGGAACTCCTTTATGGCTCCCTGCATGCTGCATGTGCTAGGCATGAAAAGTGCCAAACAACTACAACAGAAGTTTTTTGTAGAGGGTGGAAACTATCTGCTTGATGGTATTGATTTCAAAATCCCCATTGGTTTCTGAAAAGTTCTCAGTTGTAACAACAAATCAAGGCTACAAGAGACTATGTAGTTTCTCTAACTGTGTAGCAGCAATAAGGAACGTTGTTCTCAGATGTTTTTGTATCCACTGAGACTCAGTGTCTTTTGTAACACAGGTCTATAAAACCTGTAGCCCTTTCACCCTATACCTCTAGACTGAGAGCATTCAGCACTCACTTCCTAGTTTTAAAAATAATTTTATTTACTTTATTTTCATCCATGACTACAATAGGTTGAGATCATAGTCTTTTCCCCCACTTCTATCTCCAACCTTCCCCAGAAGACTCCCCATGTGTCTTCTTATTCCTAACTTTATGTACCAACTCCTTTACTAGGTGGAATTTTGTGAGGGTGCATGTCTCCTATTTGTATTAATGGATTATACGTTATAATTCCTTTACTGTCATATTGGCACAAGTTTTGGGAGCTCATCGCTTCTGGTCATCGGAGTATTTATAGGGATTTTGAAGGAAATGATACTTTTATATAAGATGCTGAGAGCTAACTTTCACTAAGACTGCAGCAGCTTCAAATAGTGGCATAAGAAGACCTTTATCCATAGACAGATTCGTTCAGTCAAAAGTCATAAGGACATTATGTTATCCTGTGTCTAACTATGAGGATAAGGCTGTCGGAATCTCACTGAAGTCATCCAGGTTCAGACTTGGAGTTTACCTGAGGAATTCTGGGAGTATGAGTATAGTCTTCCTTAAGGAGAATCAGTCCTTGGCCATTAGCACTCACTCTATTCTCTGTTGCTTTGTGTGTCTACTCGATGTTGATTAAGTAACTGTGGTTGAAGAGAAGGAGCAATAGCGAAGAAGTACTTCTAAGTAAGAAAATTGTGGACTTTGGTCTTTGCACATCTTGTTGCCTTTTTGAAATGGAAAAGAATATTTGGAAGGATTCAAAGAGGCAGTGCATACTAAGGCTCTGTTGAATAGAGCTTAGTTGTTTCATCAGAAATGATGGCATATACTTATAGTCTCAGTACTGTGTAAAGGTCTAAAAGAGAGCCAGCAGGATGTCTCATTAAGCAGACACTTACCTCCAGTCCTAAGGATCTAAGTTCAATCCCTGGGACTAATATGGTGAAAGAAGAGAACCAACTCCAGCAAATTGTCCTCTGATCCTTGCGCATGCAAACATGCATGTGGAAAATAAATAAATAAATGCTAAAAGAAAAAAAAACCTCACTATCTTGAAAACCGAAAGTGAGTTATCTATTTAACAATCATTGAATCAATATCTTGGTGAGACTCAGAAGTCAAATATGTGGAGAATAACAAGCAGGAAAAATGCAAGGATTCATAGAGCAGTATCTTCATTCTTTCAAGTTATCCCACATACTACAAGATCCCAACTGCTATGTAAAGGCCAGAGATGACATGGTCCAGAAATTCATAGATGCTTTCTCACCTCCACTACTGTCTATTGTTACAAAACATTGAAGTGATTCTCACACTTAAATCTTTTTCACATCACTACTATAATTTTTCTTGTCATCTTTCTGTTTTTGGTGCATCTGAAGCTTTATATCCTTCATTTTCTCTTTACAATAATGCTGTTAAGTGTAATGCCCTATGCAAAGGTTGGTGCAGTGTTTACTTTCCTACAGAAGTGTTCTTTTCCCACCCAGAGTAATGGGAATTCTAAATTTTGTATTTCTCATTGCTTTACAGTTTAATTTCTATCACAGCAGAAAAAAATGTGTATTGGGGTATTTGATTATTTTTCTAACAGAATTTAAAATGATTGAATGGAATATGCAATCTTCTGTGTTCTTCTCTTGATTGAAAATTATGCAACTATTATCATTCACGCTATTGAACATAGTTGTAGTTTTCTGATACTTATACCACTATGTTCAATACTTATTAAATCATTTAGACATTTTTCTGACAACAGAAAATTCAGTTGCTACCAGGTTTTTGTTTATTCATTTTGTTTTGTATTTTTAAGCACTCTATTGATTCATAACTTCTCAAACCCCTCAAATTTTTATTTCTCATTTTTGCCATTTGGGAAACTAAGGAATGCAGCCTATAGGCTTGTCTTTGCCTGAAAGTTATTTAAAGAGAAACTTTCTCATATCTTTAAGTGTAACCTTTTTTGTTGTAAGGAGGCCATTAGTTTGTTTCCCAGCTGCTCAGCAGCTCAGACCCAAAATAACATCACAGAAACTGAATTAATTAAATCACTGCTTGGCCCATTAGCTCTAGCTTCTTATTGGCTAACACTTATATCTTAATTTAACCCATTTCTAGTAATATGTGTATTACCACATGGCTGTGGCTTACCAGGTAAAGTTCCCAGCATCTGTCTTCAGTGGGGCTACATGGTTTCTCTTTGAATCTGCCTTCTTCCTCCCATCATTCACTTTAATTTTCCCCTGCCAAGCCAGTTTCTATATTAACCAATGGTATTCACAGCATACAGAGGGGAATCCCACATCACCTTTTGTTAAAAAAATATGAACTAGTTTCCTACATATCATAGAGCTGCAGAACTATTAACTCAAAATTAAATCACTAAGATTTTAAACTTGAACCACTTGCTGCTCTCTGCTACAGTAACCCTGGAAACAAATGCCCTTGGTGCTGATGCAACTATGGCCTCTGATTGCCCTTTGGATTTGTAAAAATTAAAATGTGCCCACGCATGTACAGAGATGCATACACACACATGGAGAGAGAGAGAGAGACAGAGAGAGACAGAGAGAGACAGAGAGAGAAACAGAGAGAGTTGTTTGTTTGTGTTTTGAGAAAGGCAAAGGGTTTTTTGGAATTTACAGAAATAAAAGGGGTAGAAATATCACATTTACTTCTTTGTTATCTTACAATTTAAAAGTTTGGACAAAATTCTAGAGCTGCAATACAGCTTCTTGAACTCTGTGCCCTGCTGTCTTATTTTACAGATAAACACCAAACCAAGCCTAAAGCAAACTGAATACTAAGAATCATAGAGTTCAGGGGGTCACAATTTGGTATAATACCTGTGGTCAATGAACTAGTTTATTATGATCTATTCTTTGAAGCAAACCTTCAGTGCATCTTAATCCTCCCACAGTCATTGTATTTACTGCAGGTCAGCAGTTATTGCTCATCAAGATGGTTCATTTTTTTGGGGTTTATCTTTCCAGATATCAGTCAGTTGTGAGTGGGTCCCAGGAACCTACAAACTATATTGGCTTATCTTTCCTCTTTTTTGGTTTGGAATATCGTTTCTTTCCAGATGTTGCATAGTTGGAAATATAAATGATCTGTCTCTTCAGAGTCATTTATTTCATTTAACATTAAGTTTTTTATGTTTCCTCCACATCGTTTTTGTTTTTTTTT
>NC_022017.1:33649764-33688074 GCF_000317375.1 Microtus ochrogaster | reverse complement strand
ACTCACCCGTCCAGATGGGATTCCTCCACAACTAAACAGCCTCCACATCGTTTTAATTGGGAGAGAGGGTATTTGACTTATTGTCAAATCCCAGTCCATTATATAGTTTTATTATAGGTTTTTTACTCATAATTTCAAAAACTGAGGGCAGAGTTGTTTCTAATTTTGCAACTGTATATAAAACAGCTATAAACATTCATGTATTTTTTTTGCTCAAACATATTTTCAAATAAATCAGTAAATTTACAGGAGAATTATTGCATAGTTGTATTAGACTACCTATGCACCCTTTAGATCTCTCCAGTCCTGTGATCTCCATCAAAAGTATCCAGGCAATACAAACAGAGCAAAGAGTAAAAGATAAGCAGTACTTCTTCGGGCATAAAACAAAACATACTATGTCAAGGAATGAACACAGACAATAGCCGAGTGACCATTTAGTGTCTCCATGACAAGCAGATTTTACTGAGAAACTTTGGGCAGTTCACATGGCTGACAGCTCTTTTTTGTTTGCTTCTTATAGGACAGGCAATGATAAGGCCTTATTTTTTTTTATCAGAAAGCTTCCTTCCACATATGTATGTAGGTTTTAGGGCTCTTGGGATCAGGTTTAGAAAATTATCTATTATGTTCAGGACTCTGCTGTAACTACAGTATTAGAGGTTAAATTTTTCTTTGGGCTATCAGTTTTACTCCTGATTTATTTTCATTTGTTTCCAGAAAGTACTTAGCTACAATACAAGATCAAGTATCTGTGATCTGTAATAAATAATCATGAAAATGATGTCTCAATAAGCTATCCACAGACAGATGAAGAAGTCACAGTATTTAGTGGCTGTGAGTTGTCTATGTCTATTTCTTGGCATCTATGTCTAAGGGCAGTTTTGGTCTTCAGAGACCCATCACAATGTCTAAGTAGTTATGTCAGCCCTAGAGGAATGTGGAGAGGCAAGAGAAAAGAAAAGCAAGAATTCTTTATCATGCTTTCTTCTGCCGAAGTTATCTGTCTAGGAGCTGCTTCAATCTCCTATGAGACAGACATGTGTTCTCAGTCTGATTTATCTCTAAGCAGGCCTGCCTGTTTTCCTTTCAGTGGATAGACTAGTTCATGGACTCAGATCATGATTTCTGCTTACTTTCCTCATCATTTCTACTCATACTCTGGCTCCCTCGTTTTCTTTAGCTGAATCTTTTAGCCTCTTTCATTACCAGCAGGCACAATTTTGTGAATAAAACACATCTATATTAATCTAGGCTAATGTTTAATTTTCTTTGGTTGGACTCTGACTCATAGAGCAATGTTCCCAAGTTTCCATGGCCTTTTAGAGCTAAACATAAAATATAGTCTCAGATCAAATCCTCAGCCCTCTCATTCCATGCTTCCGCTGATGTGAAATAGTTATATGTAATATAGAATGAAATCTATAAAATAGCATTGATATCCTCAGAAATATTAGAGACTGCCTCTAAAAATGGGAACAATATAATTTTAAAAAGGAATAAATATCAATTCAGTGCCATAATTTAAAGACAAATTCAAAGAAAGCCCACAAGAAGTAAAACAAAAAGATTAACAGATACTCGGAGAGGAAATATTTATCAGTAAATGGAATGGAGAATTTAAAATAATCTAATACAGAAACACATCTTGCTCCAATCCTGAGGGAACTTAAGAGGTGAGTGAGCAGCCACACAGCAGGACACTCCACTTTCTAGAACCTCCACAGTGGGACAAAACCCCAGGCCCCTTTCCCAACTCCCTTGGCTTTTCTAGACAGCCAGCAGAGACCTTCTTGCAGGTAGGCTCCCCCCAGAACCCAATCCCATCCGCGAGACCCTCCAAGCTACTAGTTTCACCCTGCCCCCAAACTTGCCTATCCTCTTGCAACCACGGTGAAACTCTGAAACAGCTTGTGCCAATAATGAGGGGAATTAAGAGGTAGGCTTCTCCAAAACCCAACCCCATCGACCTGACCCTCCAAGCTACTAGCCTCACCTGGCCCCCAAACTCATCTATCCTCCTGTAACCTGGGTGGAACTCTGTGATGTGGGAGTGATTTCTTATTAATAAAGAAACTGCCTAGGCCCCTTGATAGGCCAAGCCTTAGGTGGGTGGAGTAAACAGAACAGAATTCTGGGAGAAAGAAGCTGAGTCAAGGAGTCGCCATGATTGTCCCACTCCAGACAGACGCAGGTTAAGATCTTTCCTGGTAAGCCAGCTCGTGGGCTACAAAGATTAATAGAAATGGGTTAGATTAATATGTAAGAGCTAGCCAATAAGAGGCTGGAAGTAATGGGGCCAGGCAGTGTTTAAAAGAATACAGTTTCCGTGTAATTATTTCGAGTATAAAGCTAGCCATGCAGGTGGCTGGGTGCTGGGGACGCGGCTCCATTGCTCCTATTTCAACAACTCTGAAACAGCTTGCACCAATACTGAGGGGACTTAAGAGGTGAGTGAACAGCCAAGCAGTGGGACACCCCATGGTGTAGGACCTCCAGGGTGTGACAAAACCCCAACTCCCTTGGCTTTTCTAGCCAGCCAGCAGGAGACCTTCCTGCAACTTAGGTGGAACAATGAAACACAGCTTGTTCCAATACTTAGGGGACTTGGGAGCTTGCTACTATGCTGCCAGGACTAAGAGCCTGCTATAATCCTGAGGGGGTCAAGTGCTTTCTATGACATTGAGGGGACCAAGAGAGAGGAACAAGAGAGCAAACCAGGAGAGAAGACCAAGAGAATAGGCTTGGAGAGACCTCAGAGGCTTCCTGAGACACAGATATTTACAGTACATAGCAGACCAAGAAAAATTCCCAAACACTCAGACAGCCACGGCAAAAATTGGATGAAAGCACAAAGACACTGCCAGCCTCATTTGAAGGAAGAGATGGGTAGACACTGATGAAAGAATTTTCCAACCACCTAAAAAACAACATGGTAACACCAGAACCCAGTGGTCATACAACAGGAAGACTTGATTATCTTAACCAAGAAGAGGCAGAAGAAAATGACTTTAAACATAATGTTATAAAAATGATGGAGACCTTTAAAGAGGAAATAAAAAACTCCCTTAAAGAAATGGAGGAAAACACAAACAAAAAATTGGAAGAAATTAATAAATCCCTCAAAGAAACCCAAGTAAACCAAGAAAAAAATATCAAACGGGTAAAGCAAACAATTCAAGACTTGAAAACTGAAATAGAGAAAATCAAAGAAAAAAAAACAATCAAGGGAATTCTGGATATGGAAAATCTGGGTAAATGAACTGGAACTCCAGAGACATGTGTAACCAGCAGAATAAAAAAGAGAAGAAAGAATATCAGGCACTGAATATCCTCTTTAAAGGTCTCCATCATTTTTATAACATTATGTTTAAAGCCATTTTCTTTGTTGTGTGAGTCTGTCCATTTTCAGCAGTTTCTTCTTTTCCCAAGACAGAGAAGGAATATCTCTAAACTAGCCATGGAAGTTTGTAGGAGATGCCGAGGCACTCAGCTAAAAATTTGGGAGATGAAAATGAACAATTAAATAGAGTTTTAAGCTGGTACAAATTGTGAATGGGTGGTAGAGGAGAATTTATACAAATGAAGAAAATAAATAACTTTCAGATCCAAGAGGCATAACATATGTTATGGATAATAAGCACAGAGAACCGCACAGAACAACCTCCCAGTTACCATGTAGAAATCTGACATTGAACAGAAAGCCTTGAAAGGAGAACAGTGTCAAAGGGGCAACTGACTTCTCCCTGGAAATGTTGGAAGTCGGGGAAAACGGAAACACCCCTGCAAATCTGGAAAATGTTCTCACACCAAATATTTTAGAGAAACTGTATAGAATATGAAAGTTCAGTGATGACATTTACAGATAAACACTGTTTGCAAAAGCCTGCCTCCCTTTTATCATTCATTAAGATTAGTAATTTCAGGACATTTTTAGGAGTAAAGAAAAGAACACCTGAGGTTAAATCAGATCTACAGGAATTACTGATGAGATTAGACATCGCGAGGGAGGGGAAACACAAATCACTATGCTGTCTTCTTGGCATGTTTCTATTTACTTTTGAGAATTCCAAGTACATGTTTTTTTTTCACAGTTTCTTTCTCAACACAATACACACACTCTCTACTTTAATAATATTTACTCCTATTACTCCCTGTTATCCCCTCACATTAAACCTATTCTTCTCAGAAAGGTCTCCTCCTTGAGTGCTTTAATATTAATTTTTGTGCTCTGTGGAATTTAATTTGGTTGCACAAGTATAGATAGGTGTGTTTACTTACAAGTGCAGGAACAATATACCAGTGGCTACACCAGTAAGAATATGATTGCCATTCCTCCAATAATTATTAGATGTTTAAAACTTTTCATGGCAGAGTAGATTGTTATGAGCACTTTACCTATAAAGGGTGGAATAATGATGGGCCTGTCCTTGTAATGGGTCGGTATGTACAACAGTCACGTTATAGTTATATTCCCCAATTTCTATCTGTGGATAGGAAAGGACATTTCATAGCATACCTTCCCATATTCTGGGTCTTACATTCTTTCTCTTTTCCAGTGTTCCTTGATACCTAGGGGGTGGGATACAGATGTCAAATTTAGAACTCCACGCTTCACAGTCAATTGCACTCGGTATTGTTTTCAGAGCTCCTAGTACCTCCTTGATAAATAACTCCTAAGGCAGGCTCTGACACTTGGCTTTAGAATTTTTGTTGAATTGCCTATGGCTTATAAGAGCACCACTACCCACTTATTTATAATTATAATTATCCACTTATTTGAAGGAAGGTAGCTTCCTTTGAAATCAATTTTGTTCTATTTTAAAATATCTGACAAAATACTAGGTTTTTATTGGCTATTTTTCATGCATTGTTAATTTTTATAACTCCTCCCCATCCCCTAATTTTGTATTTCCCCTGATCTCCATTTTTGCTTAAGCCTTCCCACGCCCCAGTACTCTTCCCATCTCCTTTCATATCTAATGTGTTCTACTGTCTCCTGTCCTTTAATAATCTTCCCTTATTCAATAACAAATTTCTATCCTTCTAGTCTCTAGTAGTGCACCAAATTAATTAGAACCTTAAAATTTGAAGCTAGGTACAGTTTAAAAGAGAGAAGAACCAGTGGTTTCTTTCTGGGGATACATCAATCCGTATATTATTACTGTCTAGTTCTATAGATTATTTTTACCAACTTTATAATTTCATTTTCCTTCATATATGAATTCCATTGTATATATGTAGAACAGTTTTATTGTTCATCTATCAGCTGATAGATATCTACACTGGTTTTATTTCCTAACTGTTGTGAATACTGCAGCAATGAAAATGAATGAGCTTATATCTTTGTAGCAGAATACAATACTGAGTATGTCTAAGAGTATGAGGAGAGTGCTCTCTACTGACAACACCAGCGTGCATTTCTTCCTAAACTGGAAATGATTGGAAGTTTCCCTATATCTTTGCCAATATTTGTTGTCATTTGTTCCCTTTGGGATATTCATTCAAAATGGGGAGAGCTGGGCGATGGTGGCGCACGCCTTTAATCCCAGCACTCGGGAGGCAGAGGCAGGTGGATCTCTGTGAGTTCAAGACCAGCCTGGTCTACAGAGCTAGTTCCAGGACAGGCTCCAAAGCCACAGAGAAACCCTGTCTCGAAAAAGCATAAAAAAAAAAAGATTTTGGGGGCTGGAGAGATGGCTCAGTGGTCAAAATGGGGAGAGATGAGCTCTCAATAGTTTAAATTTTATTTTACCAATGTCTAACAATGTTGAAAATTAAAACATATTTTCTAGATATTTGTATTTCTTATTTTGAAAACTTTCTTTTTTATTTCGTAGCTTACTTTGTTTCAGTTGTTTGTATTCTTGATATTTATTTTATGAAGTTTCTGTATATTGTAGCTATGAAGCATTTGTCATTTGTGAAGATTGGAAAGATTTTTCGCACCCTGTACTTACCAGTTTCCTTTGTTGTTCATAATCGTTTCAAATTTATCAGTCCCATTTATATTTTTTTGGCCTTATTTCCTGAGAAACTGGAAACCTATTCAGGCAGTCCTTACCTATACATCTATCTTGAAATGTTTTCTCTACCATTTGGGGGGATTTTAATCATTTCATGTTTTGCATTTGATCTTTGACTCATTTGGAGTTATTTCCACTATTATTTCTATATAATAAATCTACACTTCTAGCACCATTCCAATTGCTTTGGTTATTAAGATTCCACATGAATTTTAAGATTATTTTTTATTTCCATGAAGAGTTGTCCTGAAATCATGAGTAGAAGTATATTGCAAGTGTAGATTGCTTTTCATAGTGTACCTGTTTTTTTCAGTATTACTTCTTTCCTTCCATTAGAATGGAACATCTTTTTATCTTCTTATAAGCTTTTCTTTCATTATGTGATTGTCATTGGTATGTAGGAAAGAAAAACTTTTTTACATTAATTTTATATGCTGTCATTGCTCTAAAAGTATTTCTCAGTTTATGTTTTAACTTGATATGCTTTTTCTGGTTAAATGAGTTTCCAAGTATCCATTCATTTTATGAAATAATTTGAGAAGGATTAGTATTGATTCTTCTATGAAGGCCTTGTAGATCTCTAAAATGAATAAAACTGGGCCTGTAAATTTTATGTTTGGAAGGCTTTTAATTATTGCTTCAATCTCATTGCTTATAATATTAGTTTAAATTCTTCAGTTTGTCTTGGCTTAACTGTGGTGTATCACATTCACCTCAAAAATATCCATTTCTTTTAGATTTTTCTAATTTTCTGTAATGTAAATTTTTATATTAAGTCCATATCATTTTCTGAATTTCACTGGAAAAATAATATGTATTGTCTTGATTCATTATCATACTATTATGTCACTATTTCATAAAGACTATAGTACACTTCAGTATAACATAGAGTAGAGCAGTAAATTTGGTATGAACAGCAGACCTACTACAAAAGTGAATTTCAGTCACAGTGTTTCTGTTTCCTACACTATATCACCAACTACAAACTAATTTGAAAACATACTTTATTTTATTTATCAAGAAAAACATCTAGAACTAAGACAACATTTTGTGTCTTGAGAGCCAATAAGGAGTTTAGCATTGAATATTAAAGTCATTACATTAATGAAACAGGAAACATAACAGAAGAAGAGAAAAGAAGAAGAGAAACCCAAAATAGGTGAGAATGTTAAAAAAAAAGAAAATAGTAGATATCAGTTGTTAAAATGATATAAGAACAGTTCAATTGGAAACAGGATTATTCTGAATAAATAAAATACTTTCCATTCTGATCATTGAAGTACATTTTCAAAGAAAATTCATAAGTGGAGAATAAATAATGGAAAATATTTATCACGTGGATATTGAAAAAACAATACAAGTGACAAACAGACTGAAAAAGACATGAGGGAAATCATTCCTTTCACAATAACCACAAATAATATAAACTATCTTGAAATAACTCTAACCAAGCAAGTGAAACATTTTTCTGATTAAAAACTTGAAGACAGTGAAGAAAGAAATTAAATAAGATATGAGAATATAGAAAGATCTCCTATACTCATGGATGGGTAAGATTAATATAGTCAAAACAGCCATGCTACCACAAGCAATCTACACATTTAATAAAATCCCCATGAAAATTCCTGTTCAATTCTTCCCAGATCTTCAAAAAAATTTTGTTTCATATAAAAAAAACAAAACAATCCACCATGGTATTGGCATAAAAACAGATACAGTGATCAACGGAATTGAAGACACAGACATTAATTCATACCTGTGGACTCTTATTATTTTATAAAGAAGCTAGAAATTCAAACCGGAAACAGACAGTGTCTCCAACAAATGATGCATGTTAAACCGGATGGGTCCACAGAGCAGAAACCATGTAAATCTATACTTATTACCCTGCAGAAAACTCAACTCCAAATGAATCAAAGACATCAACATAAAAGCAGATGCACTGAGCCTGATAGAAAAGGAAGTGGGAGATAGCTTTGAATGCACTGGTTCAGAAGAAGACTTTCTGAACAGAACACTATGAGTATAGACACTAAGGATAACAATTAATACATTAGACACCATGAAACTGAAGAGCTTCTGTAGGGTAAAGGACACCATCATCCAGACAAAGTAGCAGCTTATATAATGGGACAAAATTTTACAAAATCTGTACCCAATAGGGGCCTAACATGCAAAATATGTGAAGAACCCCCCCCCCCAAACTAGATATCAGGAAAATAATTCATCCAATTAAAATGTCGGGTACAGATATAAACAGAATTCTCAGAAAACTCAAATGTTCAAGAAACGTTTAAATGAATGTTCAGCATCATTAGTCATCAGGGAACTGCAAATCAAAACTGCTTTGAGATTTCATCTTACACCTATCAGAATGGCTAAGAACAATAGAACAAATGACAGATCATGCTGGCAAGAATATGGACTAAGGGGAACACTCACTCGATGCTAGTGGGACTACAAACTTGTACAGACACTACGCCAATCACTGTGGTAATCAGGATTCAACTGTACCATTCTTGAGTATATACTTAAATGACACTTAATTCTAAGACAGAGGCACTTGGTCAACCATGTTCACTGCTGCTCTATTCATAATAGCTAAATATTGGAAGCAACTTAGATGTCCCTCTACAGATGAATGGGTAAAAAAAAGAGTTGATACACTTAACTAATGGAATATTACTAACTTTTAAAATAATGAAACCATGCAATTCACAGATAAATGGACAGACCTAGCAAAAATTCCTCCTGAGTGAGGTTATCCAGAACTAGAATGGTAAATATGGCTTTGTTTATTTTTAGATGTTAGCTGTTAAGTCAATGATAACCAACCTACAATATGTAGAACTATAGATATATAGTGTTAGATATAGAGTAAGGGGATGGAGGTGACAGACATCCCTATTAAAAGGAAATAGGATATATAGCTATGGATAGATGAGGAGGGTGCTAGAACAGCAGAATTAAGGGAGGAGTCAGAAGTAAGAAGGACTCCTAAATATATTCTGCTATATCTATAGCTCCATACCTAGCGCTGTCATCATCAGAGAAGCTTCCTTCTCTAGCAGATGAGAACAAACACAGAGACTCACATCCAAGAGAGTGACAGGTCTTCAAAAACTTAGCCCTAAACTAACACCTCCATCAAATCCCTCCCCTTACCACTTGAAAATGAAAATTTAGTTTTTTTTCAAGGGAGTATTATTGGGGAAACAAATTCCTTGCAAAGAGAGCCTGCATGTCCAGCAAGCAGTAGATGGCCTCCAGAAAATGAACTCAGTTGTGTCTTTGAACTTCTTTCCCTCCTCAAACCTTTTTACTCTATTCTTTAGCCCTGCTTTATTTGCTCTTGGTGTTCGTTATATATTTGCAATTGATACTTGATTTTATTTTAGATATTAAAGGAGGAAAACCAAGAATGCTCATTTAATGGGCTACTGACCAATGTGTAACAGTAAATGTATAAATCTATTTAGGTCGAGGATGGGAAAATTTGTTTTCTGTAACTCTCAAAAGAATATATATAAGTAGATATGTAGAAAATGTTCTTCCATGGCTTCCCTGTTAACAAGTCTGGAATATAAAATGATTCATAATACAAATAGCTAATCAATTATCTTTATTGAATAAATTAATGATTTAATTAATGGTGAAAGCACTATGCCAATAATTTTGTTAATGTCTATGTCTTATGTATATGTAGCATCTTGGTGTGGAAGGTCCTTCTGTTTGTTGCTTTTCTTTGTTAATGAATAAAGAAACTGCCTTGTCCTGTTGATAGGGCAGAACTTAAGTAGGCGGTGGAAGATGGACTAAATACTGAGAGAAAAAAGGGCAGAGTCAGGGAGACGTCATGGATCTGCTGCCAGAGACAGATGTGCTGAAAATTTGCTGGTAGGCCAGCCTCATGGCGATACACAGATTAATAGGAATGGGTTAAATTAAGATGTAAGAGTTAGCTAATAAGAAGCAGAGCTAATGAGCCAAGCAGTGATTTAATTAATACAGTTTCTGTATGTTCTTTTCAGGGCTAAGCTAGTGGGACAAACAAGCGGCCTCTACCAACAGCATCTTATTTTTACTGTTATATTTGTCAAAGGACTAAACATATGTGCCAACAGTAGGAGGTAGACTGAGTTTTGTTACCTAGGCAATAATGGGCAGCAAAGGAAAAGGAGTGAAAATTACTCATCAGATAACCAGAATGCATTTGCTTATTCCTAGGAATCACAAATGCTAAGCACATTATGAGAATCTATATAATGAATGTCACTGCATTAATATAATACAGTGAAATTATATAAGAAATTTGTAAAATTTCAAAGATGCCTTGAAGTCAGAAAATGAGTCATGTAAATACTTTTCTTAAATATTACGTGAGAAAATAAAAATATGATTGCTTAACCACAAAAACTCAGAAAAACACAAATAAGTAAGTGAAGAATTCTACATTCAGGGATGACAAGATTACCATTTGTAAAGTTCTTCTTCCTCCTCAAATTAATCTATACACTCAAACAATCCCATTAAAATCTCAACAGGATTTTGACAAAGTTTTCCTAATATAAGACTTCTTGATTTTTTTTAAATAAAAAAATGAAGGGGTATTAATTTTATTCAAATTAGAAAAAGTTTGAGCAATTAAAAGATGCTGATGATGTAGATTACACAGGAACTTATAAGAACAGAAAAAAATCAAATAAATCCATATATATTTAGAAGTCCATAGAGTGGAGGAAGAAACATCTATAATTACCCAAGAAAAAAAATTACATAATTAGGTTCTTAAAAAGTTCACCTCCTAATGAATAGGAGCAGGCATTACCTGCAAAGTTGAGCAGGACATTGGCTCCTCAGAGCTGTAAAGAACAAGTTATGTCAGTTCAGAATATGGGAACAGTATCCATATACACACAGAACAAAAAATTTGGAAAGGTACCATCCCCATACAGCTACATAAAAAAAATTAATGGATGAGAAGGTGCAGTCTTAAAGAATAACCTAGAAAGTTTTAAAAATGGGGAGAAATGGATTTATTAATGAGAAAACCATCTTTAAAAAGGCTCAAAAAAGTAAAATCAGTAAAGAAACAGATTGAAAAACCACTTAGATTAACATTGACTCCATCTATTGGGAAAATAACCTCATAATACTGTACACAAAAATAAAATATTCAGGAATGTGTATGCTAAGATGTAAAATTATCTGTAAATGCACAGAAATTCTTCAAGTATATATGAAATTTCTTGACAAAAATCCCACATTTTGTACATGATTTTCAAAAATTAAAAAACATAAACTATAAACAGCAATAAAATATGCTTAACCTAAATATTAATCATAAGAAAATATTATTAAGTAACTAAAAAATTCATTGATTTTAAAAAAAAACCAATCATGACTAGTTGGTGAAAAAATGGTCCTCACACAATGATAATAGAATTGCAATTTGATAAGACAATATCTTATATTTTTATTAAAGGGTTTAAGTGTGCTATAATTAATCTAAATTAATAAGCCATTTATAAGTTGTAGCTGCATGTGCTTACCAGGAAGACTTCAAATCTTAGTGTATTTGAATGTAAATTGCTACCAAAGTTATATACAAATAAGTCCAAATGAAATAAATTGTACCACAAGATAAACATATAATGTATGCTTATATACATTACATAAATTAACATACATTATATGTATACCTGCATATGTATATTCTTACTTAAGTAGAGGAAGGTGTACAAAAGGGGCATTTCTTCTATCCACAACATTTTTAGTACTTTATATGATAATTTTTTCAAATATCTTATTTAACTAAAGATACATAAAACTATAAATTTTTACTGCATGTGAAATAGTATTTGAACTGATTTCATGTCCTTTGTAATCACAACTAAGTTTTTGAGACATGTAATTACTCACAAATATTTTCTCTGCTTTCTAAGAAGCTGAGGCTGTAAAATACAAATAGACCAAGAAGACTTCCTCTGAATGTGCATTTCTGTCTAGCCTGGAATAGAGAATCTTTGGTTTGTTGCCTTCCAATCAGTTTCTTTATACTGGTATCTTCACCTTCATGAACATTATCCCAACTGGAATTAAGATACAGATTAAATGTGTCTACTAAGCAAATTCAACTTTGGATTATTTCAAAGCAATATTTTTGTGGTATTATATCAATTCTTTTGACCTCAACAAAGTTTAGTTAAAGTAGGCTTTATTTACCTTTTTGTGCTGGATATCTTATACACCATCTTTAAGTACCTATGGAGCTCGCTTTAACATCTGCCTTTTATGTGCCATGTGGTTCCTGACATGAAATAAAATATTAATACCTTATATTTTATGCTGTAAATAATTGATGCTGTTATTGCACGCTCTCTAAGTGATATATGCTTTCAACTTATGGCTGTACTTTAGATCACGCTGTGTCTCCTTCCTTGCTCCCATTTGCTAGAATTCCAGGGGAAAACAAAACAAAGGAGAAAGTGTGATAAAAAGCCATGTATTTACTTGAATATTAATGCCTATTACGTTTGTATGTAAAGCAGACCTCTTATAGCTTCAAGATGGCTTGTCGGGAATGTCTGTCTGTCTCTCTCCAAAATGTAAAATCTATTTTTCATGCTGAAGACATTTGTCCTTAAAATTTCAGACAGAATGTGTACACATTTTTTTTTCAGAATGATTATCCTAATGGACTATTTTGTTTTACTCTCAGATCAAATATTCTCCTTGTCAATGATTCTTCCTTTAATTTGGTTCATGTGGTTAATATTTTGCATTTGGACAGCATAAAAAGAAGAATAGCCAATGTTTTTAGACAAAGTAGGAGAGAGGTAGCCTGGGTCATATTTTTTGTGTGTGTGGCCTAGGATGCTTGGTCATGTGCAAAGAAAGTTTATATTTGTGTGTGTGTGTGTGTGTGTGGCCTCTGCACATGGTAAGAAACCAAAGCAACAGTTAAGTAGTTTAACGTTTTTTTCAAACAAAGAAATCAATGAAAGTTACAAAAAGGTTATTGGCTACTTTGGTCAACCAGTGAAAATAAAACCCTGGGTACAACAGAATGTGATGCTGTAACCTTAGGGAAAAGAACAGCATAGACTTCCTTTTAGATTAATTTGACCAAATGTAAGCCCCAATTTGAACTCTCCACTACTCCTCCTCTTTCATGCGCTTATCTGTAGTTTGTGGTCACTGGCCTGTCTGTAGTTTGCCTATTGTATGCTTGTGTCTCTGTCTGATGTCTGTCCCTCACAAAGGCCTTCTTCATTCTGTGCCTTTTGAACAGCACACAGAGCATAGCATAAGAAAGGAAGGAGTGATTCTTCACAGACAACAAAGAGTTTTACAGGAAAGAATCCACTTCCCTGACCCAACTTCTCCCGAAGCACTCAGTACTAGACCCAATATTGTCAAGGTATATCCATGTTGTTTGCAGTGTTAATGGTGCATGTTTGTTTCAAGCTTGCCCAACCTGTTGGCTGCTTTCAGGAAATGATTACCACAACAAATATACAAATTGTATTCTTCAAAGTCAGGGTTATAGAAGACTACATAATTTAAGGTTAAAGTTATGAATTAGCTTAGGTTATAATGGATGATTGCATAGGATGTTCAAAACAATTATGTTTGGTTGTATTGTTCTCTTAGAAACAAGTTAAAGTTAAACAGGCCAAATATACAATAGGACAACAGCTTAAATACATGGTTTAAAAAGATCTACAGAGGTATTATGAACTTCTCTGTGAGGTCTGTCAAAAGTTCAGTCTTTGGGAGTCAAGAGATATTTTCATAAAAATATATCACTATAGTTATCATTTTTAATGCTTGAAGAAGTAGCAAGCTCTGATGGGCAAGTGGCGAGAGTTAGTAAGCAAAGACAGTCTTAGGAATGTAGTTGGCAGAGCAGCTGACAGTGGCAAAGAAGACAAATCTCATCATTCAAGACAAAGAAGACTATTTTGCTGGGTTGCCCCTGCAAGGAAGGTTCCTGGAACAATCATTGCATCTTACAGTTCTCTTCAGAGTCCTCCAACTTTATTTTTGGTGAATATAAGAATATTTTATGTCCAGCTCAATTTCTTCATTCAATTCTTTGATGAATACCTATTTTGTAAAATGTCATTGATAATAAATGTGAAGGTAGGCCTTTAGTTTTCTCAATGCCATCATTGACCTTTCTTGGCAGATGGTCTTTTCCCATGTCATAGGGCCTCTGGAAGAGCCCATTTAGGAGATCTGAATAACATTTCTGTCAAAACATTTTCCAGACAGAAAAATACTTTTGAGAAGAATTCAAGTGAAGTTGCATTGAGTTTCCTGGCCCTGTTGATATCATTGTGTGACAGGAGACAAGCAGGAACAGAGATTAAACAGTATTACAATGTGCAGAGTGGTCAGTAATAACAAAATAGATCCACTCAGAAAATTAGCTCTAAACTCAATGTACATTGATGTAATCAAGCTAATAGATTAAAAAAATATAACTGTGTTGAGGCTGAAATGTTGAAAATAAATGTGTTCATGTGTGTGTATATATGTGTGTATTTGTGTGTATGATATTCCTCCTCTCCATATATATGTGTATATATATGTCTTACATGTATATTTATATGCATATATGGTAATATATAATCTAATATAGAATTTTGTTATTATGCAATCTGGAATAGGTCTACTCTCCAGAGTGTCATGTTAGCAACAGAATTTAGGATTGATTCTTCAGTTCCAATTACTTTAGAAACAGAGTCATCTATATATTGAGAGACAATACGAGAGTTCAGTAGCCAGCACCTTTAAGGTCGGCAGCCTTGTGACTGGTGTGAAGAACTCTGAGAGTCAGTCTGGAGAAAATGTTTTCACAAATGTCCTTTCTAGGAGACTGTGGTGAGGTGCTAGTAATTTTTGTGAAACAATATAGTGAGGTAGTTCTAAGAAACTACAATTTTATGAAGGAATTAATTTTAAGGATATGAGAAGCCTAAAGGTAAGAACTGTTTGTCATACCATTTTCTTATGATTTTGATTTCAAATAGTTATAAAGAAGCATCAAAGCCTTGGATTGTAGAGACTTAGAATTTCTGATGTTAATACTCTAATGAAAATTTTAATGGTGATAGAGAAGTTTCAATCTCTATTATTCTTTAAGATAATAGCCATGAGTGATCATGACATTTGTCAGAATTGTATGTGATTGTGAACATATACATCAATACTGTACTCATATCAATTCTATATAAAGAATATGAGGGGCCATTGAATACTTGGTGATGTCTTTTGATTGGTTCAGCTTTCTAAATAGGTCTGATTGTTATACATATATGCATGAGGTGACAGACGTGTCCTTTGAGACTTTCCAATGGAAAAAAATCTTTAAATTTATGTAAGTCAACAAAATTTAGAGTATCGACTATGAAGAAGCCTGTAAAAGATCACAAAAGACCCAGAATATTTTTTCAAAATCAGACCTCAGGTCACAATGATTAAAAGCCACTTATTTAGTCAGCATGGTAATGGATAGACTTTAAAATGCATAGATAAAGCTAATTAGGTGTGGATCATTTGAAACCTATGAAAGTTCATTTTTCTAGAAGAAATGAAATACTAACAAAGCTAAGAAATAAAACAAACAAACAAAACAAAATAAAGAACTCCCTTGCTTTGTTTTCATTTGCATCATTTTACATGTTGGTTGTAGCTATTATTTGGTCTTAGCTTTATGAAATGCAGCCTCGCTATTGGCTCAGACAGACCTCTCATTTACTACACCACCAAGGCTGGCTTGAATCAGCAGTTCTTCAGCCTTGAGTGTTGGGATTTCAGGAATGCATAAGAGTTAATCTTGATAAAGCATTATATCTTTGACATTTTAGATGAGTTACTAAATGATAAACTCACTAAGGTTCTAGAAACTTATTTCTAGATAACCTGGAAGTCAAACTTGATAAAAAGAATTGTAATTTAGAGAGCCACTGGGAGGAGCCAGTACATTAAGGAAAGAGTAAGGAAGGGGCAACAGTACCTTGACTAAGGGAAGGTGTGGCTCCTAGTAGCAGGAAGGGCATGAAGCAGCAGTTCTCAACCTGTGGGGCTCACATAGCAGATATCCTGTATATTATATATTTACATTATATTTCATAACAGTAGCAAATTTCAGTTATGAGGTTGCAACAAAATATTTTTGGGGGGTTAGGGGTCAGCACAGTATGAGGAACTGTATTAATATGTTGCAGCATTAGAAAGATTGAGAACCACTGATTTAAAGTATCCATTGCATACATGCAATTATGCAAATACATCAAGAGGAGCAAAGTGGACAGCAGGAAGCTTTGTTGGAGGACGATCGTGCTATGAATTATGAAGGTGCATCTCACAAGACAGCTAGAAATGGAAAGAAAACCAATATAGTAATCAAATTAACATAGCTTGTAAATTTTGATAAGTTAGATCAGCACTATAGGGAAGAATTTCATGTATTGGCCTCAACTCTGGTTTGCACGAATGCAATAATACTTGATCCCTAGAGAAAGTTTCCTACAATTTTCCTTTCAGTGTAGCCAACATCATTATGTACACTTCTCTTTATAACACTGTCTTTTATAAACTTTCAGCAACTATCGTCAAACATCTTGAAAACTGCTGAAGTTTTTAGCTTTGCCACAGAATTAATTTATCAAGCAAAAATTTGTTTTCTATACACACTATGATCAAATATATGCACTATATATTAGGATTTCTTTTACTTTAGTTCCTCTTTTCTGGGAAAGAAGAAAACATAGGAGATGAGCAATTTATAGACCAATATATTATAGATAAATATAATAATTGTTATAAACATGATTTCTCAAAGCTAGCAATTATGTTTCTTGGTTTAACTTACTTAGAAGTGGCAGACACTTCATGAATATATGTTAGTTAATTTTAACATAGCAAATGTTTTAAAACTTAATTGCATAGCATTATAAAAACTTATTCTATTTGTATTAGTTTAACTTTTTATGGTGGATCTTCTCCATCATCAACTTGATAGCATGCAGAATCACTATGGAAACAGACCTCTGGTTGTGTCTGTGAGTGTGTTTCCAGAAAGTTCTAACTGACCTGGGCATAACCACCAGGTTGATGGAACCATTTGTTGACTTGGGTCCACCACAGGATTAAATAAGAAGAATTCTCACTGCATATCAATATTCATCTCTTTTTTTCTGTGGACGCAATGGGAACAGCTGTCTCAAGCTGCCTTACCATGATTGACTGTACCCTCAAATTGTGATTTTAAAAGAAAGCTTCTTTAAATTGCCCTTTTCCCATTATTTGCTCAAACAATGAGTAAATTAACTAATATAGAAAAATGTTGCCAGCAAGTGACCATTGCTGTGACAAACGGACCAGACATATGGTGCTCTGGCACCTGGAACTGTTTTGTTTGAAGAGTTCAGAAGATGGGAATGCTCAGAGAAACATAGAACCTCTGACCAGTTTCCACAGGAGAACAGACTTTATCAAGAACTGTGCGAGAACACATACATGCTGTCTTCTGACAAAAAACAACAACAACAACAAAACATTGACTGTATTGTCCTCATGTCCCAAGAGCTTGAGCCAAGGTGAAATCAAAACTAATAGATGAATTTGATAGATGAAGTCTCAAGAAAGAATAGAATCTAGTTGCCCTGGATAGTACCCAGTGCCCCTTTCCAGATGTGCGTGAGAGAAAGCAGCAGAATGACCAAAAAGATGTGACAAGGACAGAAAATCTATAAACAAACAAGAGAGATATTGAGAAAGTTATGTTTGTTAAAGAGATTAGAACTATTAGAAAGAAATTCCAGGTCTCTACTCAGGAAATAGGAAAAGGGTTCTGAAGATAAGACTCCACCCATTAAGTGTGCTAGACAGTAAAAGGACAAATTCGTTTGATAGGAGAAAGTGTGAGCAAAGAGTACTGTTAAAAAGCAGCTGCTGATGAATGTAATGTTGCAGGTTCAGTAGACATGCATAGGCCTTTACAGCTCTGGTCCAAGGGGGGGCAGGCTGGAGTTTGAGTTGATTGTAGAATATGGCCCCATTGTTCACATGATACTGAAGGCATGAAAAACGCTAGAGTAAAGTGTCATGGGGGATTCCATGAAGCTTCCAAAGAGTTACTTATGCAGGAAGTACATGACAGGGACAGATTCTTCTCAAGTGAGCCCATAAAACCACTGTTTAAAGTTATGAAGGTGAAACCTAAATTACGATGGACAACTCAGTCTTTTGGAGGTATCAAGTTTTGGGGATACATGTTAAGAAAAGGGAGGTGAATGAAATACAGACAGCAGAACAGAAGGGCTGTTTGTGCTCCAGATGGACAACCTGAGGGGGAAGATCCATCAGATGACATCTAGATGATATCACCTTTACCCTTAGAAACAGGACATGGAGCTAAGAGAGTTGATATTCTCCCTCCTAGATGTTGATTATCCTTTCTGATTTTCTTTCTTTAGTGTACCTCTCTCCATTCCTATACTCTGAAATAGAAGTGTTTATTCTATTAAATTTTATATTGGAAATACATAAAGAGCTTATGAATAGATTTATTATTGTTTGAGAGTTTCATCCACGCATGCAATGCCTTACGATCAAATGTCTACTCTTTTCCTCCCTGCACCAACAGCTTCCCTCGCCCACTGTCACATTTCCTTTCCTATTTCATAAGCGTGCTCTCTCTTTTCTTCCCCCCCCCCTCTCTCCCACTCCCTGTTCCTGTGTCTTTCTCAGCGCAAGAATCCACTGAGTGCTGTCTATGTGCTCATGGTATAGGATCACACCTTAATTATACAGGGAATCAGAGGTAGGGGATTTCCTTAACTCTCAGGTGAGATGATAGATTTTTCAATAATATTGATGCTATTCAAGACTGTAGAAGCTTTCAAAAATTGACTAAATGCCATTTGTATTGTGAGATAAAATGACACTTTAAGGACCAGGTTTGTAATGTTATGATGTGACATGTTAGTGGCAGGTTAATCAGACATTTAATTGTGATGGTTAATCATCACTGTCAAATTTAAGAAGCTGATATGGAATCACCACAGAAACATATCTCTATGTTAGTGAGTGTGTTTACAGAAAGATTTAAGTAAGTTTGGAAGAATCAACCTGAATGCTAGCTATATATTTCATGGCTGCGATGCCAGACTGGAAAAAAGTGAGAACTGATCGAAACACTCACACTTATTTCTTTGTACTTCCTGACTGTGCACGCAATGTGACAGGCAACCTCCTCTTTCTGCAGCCTTTGCTTCCACAGCGGGGATACACCGGATCTTAAAACTGTGAGTTTGCAAAACTCCTCCTTAATTTGAAGAACTACATTGAGGGTCATGGCACTCAGGAATCAGATGGTGTAGCATTACATTGTCATTTGCACAACTGTTTTGGTACAGTTTTCTATGTCCATGGTCTGACTATTTAATACAGATGAATTTATTTCTATATCATCTTTGATGCTGATAACATTGGTGATGTGTTTGCTTTGATTAAACCATTAGTTTTATTTATATAGTAATAGCCTGAATAAAAATATTTTTTATTTTAAGATTTTTAAAAATGAATCTATTTATAGATTTTTAAAATTAATTTTATTTAGCAATTTATTATTGTACATCCTGAGTGCAGTTCCCCCTCTCTACTCTCCTTCCACTCCTTCCCCCACCCTTCTTCTGTTCTCACCTCCTCTTCCCTTTCTCTTTAGGAAAGGGCAGGTTTCCCATGAGTATCAACAACACAAGGCATATCAAGTTGTAGTGAAACTAAGCACCTCCCCATGTAGTAAAGCTGAGCAAGGTGATCTAGTATGAGAAGTGAGGTCCGAAAAGTCAGTAAAAAATAATGTTAGATTAAGATGCTATGTATGCTGGATGAAGAGACGCATTATCAATAGTTATATCCAATATTATATCTTATGAACTACCATGATGGCTAGAAGGTAATCCCAATGATTTGGTAGTGGTGCTATTATCTTGGTGATAAACAATGGCCATCTGATTAGACTTAAGGCCTCATCCATAGGAGAGAATACATACCTGGTATTATAAATCTATTCAAAAATCCATAGTTGAAGCTATTAAAGACTCTAGAAAATCGTTTCTACCATTTTTGCTAAATTTATATCATATCCAGTTTCCTTCTAAATATTCATTCTTGTACCCATAGATTAGTGTAGCTCTCAGCCATTCAAAGAACTTTCTTTTTGCAACAGATATAATCTATTACAGAGATACAAAAGTGACCAAAATGAAGGAAACAAGTGACTTTGAAGTGCCCATACCTAAATAAGACATCTGCAGCACTACTCCTATACCCAGGGCGCAAGGAACACCATAGAAGATGAGCAGGACAATTTTCAGAGCCAGCAGACCTGGAGGGCTGCTAAGAAAAAGTGGAGGGACAGAAACATTGAGCACATGAACTCTCAACAATATAGCTGTCTGTACAAGACCACAGCAGCCAATATTCCAGCGTGGTTGGAAGAAGGGCTCCAAGGCCACATCTCAGTTGCCAAGCTACCAGACACCTGATGGCTGCTAAGGAAGTGAGAATTCTTCAAAGAAATATGAGTCATATTAGTCAAATCCTTTAAATATATTTTTAGCACATTCTATGTCCTTAGTCCTTGAAGAGCATGCATATACCTTATTTTGAATACTGGGAGGGTATCTTGCATCATGTCTGTCTGTCTGTCTGTCTATCTATCTATCTATCTATCTATCTATCTATCTATCTATCTAATAAAATAAAATTTATTTTAACACTTGCAAAAACATACTTTTTAAGTAGAAAATCACTTTATTGAATTAAACTCACAAATAAAACCATCAAACCTAGATTAATGTAGTCATCCACACTTGTCCACTCTCAAACTCTATACACCTCCATGAACTTTGATAGAGTCACTCTGAGGCTTTGGGACTTTGTTTAGGGTTTAAAACCTTTATTGTCAATTGTGTTTCCAAAAAGGAAACAAATGGAAGATTTAACATTAAACCAATTAGCTTCTGTCATCTTTCATTAGTTGAGTATCTTTTAGCTTAATTGTGTCTTTTCTTATCTCAATACTGCCCCTTGTTCTCCTTTAAAAGTACTATACTATAACCATAGTGAGATTTATGACTGGTTTAGAGAAAAGTACATCGTGTTGTTTAGAAGTCTTTTAAACAGGTACAGTTCTAGAATATTAAATTTTAGCTTTTTTTCTTTTTCTTGCCTTGATACTTTTCATCAGTCTCATTTCAAATACTGACTTTTAGTATCAACAAAACAGTATGAAGAATAGAATCAAACTAAACACAAATTCTTAGAAAAAGAGAATTCATCTTAGTGGAGAATTGGAGGATGAGGAGGGAAGTCTCACAGTAAAGATGCCTTTATAAGGCATCATTTACAGAGATGCAATCTATTGAGTCTGGATATATTTTAAACCATCAAGAAGCCATTTGAGATGTATACTTCATCAAAAGTGTTTGATCCTAGAGTTTCTGGCTTCTAAATCAAGGCTAACATAAACATGTATGAGGAGATGGAATGATATTTTAATATCTGAACCTGTTATCAGCCTCAGTCCCCAAAGAACAGGGTGTTATATTGCCATGCACATGAATTATTCAGAGTCTGTGTTCTAAATGGATTCACTTCAAAGTCCCAAACTGAGCACCTCAATAGGAGCATTTATAAAAGCATGTATCCATCACACACTTTACAATTGCATTGATCATAAGTACCACAAGCTTTCAGAGAGACCATGGGATCCGATTCAGTTGAGCACAGTTAGTACTTCTGGGTCCACTCCATTTAATTTAGGTCTGCAGTGGTATATAATGCAGGGTGGAACTCCACAGCATACCCGAGAGAAGATCTTATTAAGCATCTCATCAGGGACCCCTAAGAATGTAAGCTTACACGTACACACAGCCAGGTGACTTGCATGATGACTAGAGAAGACAGGGACTAGGGGCCGTGTTATGACTAGTAGAGGCTCCCAAAACTGTAAAAATAATTTTACAGTTAGATTTGTTCCAATAGATATTGCAAAATATGAGTACCTCTATGTTCATGTTACTCAGTATGCTTCTGGCTTCAGAAAATATAAAAAGTATATATGTGGCTAAATATAATAAATTATTATTGTTATTTTATTTTTATCAGATAACAAGATTTTAAATACTTGGTTTATATTCCAAAGCTACCACAAAATTTCTTTCATCTATCTATCTATCACCTCTCTGTATCTTTCTGGCTTCTGTCTCAGTCTTGGTAGGGACTCCTGGCAGTGGAGCGGCTGTGGCAGCTCTCGGGATTGTTTTTACTGAGTAATTCTATAGCAGGAAGACAGGTGTCTGTTTTTGTCTGGCATCTATCTATTAAGGATGGACAAATTGGACAGAAGCCTCCAGCCAGTCTACACACTTCCTTCATATCTTATTAGCCAATAATCACGGCTATTCGATGAGGAAGAAACTTAAAACCGAGGCAATACTGTTTTACAATTCTGAATGAACTAATAGGTGGAACCGATACCGTGCCCATGGTCTCATCTGTAAGAAAAAAGCTACACAGCGTGTGCTTCCTGCTAGATAGAAGAGTCTTGATAAAGAGATCAAAACTCATCCCGTCTCTAGGTCTACTGACCACTTTATAGTATACACAGAAACAAAGGTGATAAACTACACAAGGACACATCTGGTAAATGCCACACCCAGGAAAAGTCTATAGAGGAAAATAGCACATTTCTTTGAAAACGAATTATGAAAATCAAAATTTAGTAGATGAGATGGGGGGGGTCTAAAGATTTATGAGATACAATATACAACAGCAATGTTGGGAACTTTTCTGGTTCCTTATAAAACATTTAACCTTTAATATATAAGAAAGGTTATGGGTTGGCAGTTTTAGACTCTATTTTAGGGATCTCTGCCAGCAAGAAAAATGAGGTGAGCATCAATGTTTGCACAGGTCCTGTAGATTTATTCTATTTATATGGCCTGGGGAGAGGGTGTGTGTTATTGTAAAATAAGAAAAATGTTATATTCAAACAATTATGTTTTAAGGGTAAATAATATTTTTCCAGTGTATGCTTCATTGCTTCCTGCCTCCCACATCCTACTGAGAGGAGTTTCAGAAGAGCCAACTGTTGTAGAAGTATTTTTATTCCGGTGCTATTCAATGGAGTATTCAATCTCTTGAGACCATTCCGAAGAGGCAGGAAGTAAACTCTGTGCTTCTCCTAGACAAAGAGACTGTAATAATGAGCCTTATTTGGGGGATGTACTTATTTTTCCACCTTAGATGAACAGAGCTATTTTACTAAATAAATATTCAGTGACCCAGACAGCTTTTCATAGTAAGAAAAGAAAGCTACTTACCAAACATTATTTTAATTTTTCCCTGTCTGAACATGATATATAAGGAAGAAGCCCAGTGCACTATAGCATATCTGGAAACTTTCCAGGAACTGTTCTCATCCTATTGCTTGGTTAGTTTATAAATGACACTTGCTAAGAACTCTATAAATTTTATGGATTGAGAAAATTGGAAATTTAAGACAATGAGACTTCACCAAGGCCTCACTGTTTGAAAATGGGTCATGAGATACGCAGATGGCAATTTTGAATATGAATCAGGCACACTATATATTAATGAATCTGATACATAATATTAAAAATATAAAAGCACAATCTGTGATGGTCTGGTTAGAATATCTCATATGAGAAAAAGTTTAGGAGCCAGAGGGGATGGAGGACACCAGGAGACCATGGCCAACCAAATCAGCTAGGCAGGCCTCATATGGATTCACAGAGACTGAAATGGCAAGGATGGGGCCTATGTGGGTCTGCACCAAGTCTTCTCCATACGTGATCTGGCTATTAGCTGGCTATCCTTGTTATAATAATAATTATAATAATAATGGGAGCAGGTTTATCTCTGACCATTTCGCCAGCATGGAAACTTATTCCTCCTATTGGGTTGCTTTGCCCTTCCATCCTTGATTTGAGGGCTTTCACCTTGTCTTATTGTATCTTGTTTTGTCCTGTCTGACAGTTATCACCTGAAGACCTGATCTTTTCTGAAGAGAAAACAGAGGGGGAGAGGGAGTGGATCTGGAGAAGAAGGGAGGTTAGGGGAGGAGCTAGGAGGAATGGAGGGAGGAGAAGCCGTGAATATTGTGTATTGTTTGATAGAGGAAGCTCTTTTCAGTAACAAAAAATATGTTCACAAAAAAGCTTGTTAAAAGAAAAATCCTATATTTTCCAGTTCTATGAATTGAGCCAGCCTTTCGTGGCTTCCTCCTTAGTGCCAGTTCATCAGTTTCTATGCACCATGGGAGACATCTGGCATTGTGGAAGAATGGTGGGTGCCATGGGAGAAGAGAGCACGAAGCACAGTCTGCAACATCAGAGCACTCATAAAATAAAGATGAGTAACCTCAAGAGCCATGCAATCTAATTTTTGACAGAAAATTGTGCATCAGGCTCACTACTCTATCAAGACAGCAGTAACAAGAAGCAAAAATTTAATAGGGCTGTGAAGAAGAAATACATGAACTTGTTGAAATGTAAACAAATATAAAGATATCTATGATCATGTGAACATTCTAAGAGAAATGAATTTTAACCATCGTTGGACAAATTGGTAATCCTGTGCCTTTCAATAACCTTTTCTCCCCAGCTATACCTTTCCTTCTTTCTTCAAAGTGGATCCAACTACAGCTATTGGTAAGCATCCTACTTGCTAAGAGGAGACAGTGAATCATTCTTTAAACGATGAAGAAGCCCAATGGCAATTTGGATACACCACTCCATCTGTAACCCAAGGAAACCATATCTAGACTGCATCATTTACTCTACTCAAAACACTGTTGCATGGCCACCATCCTTAGTATAAAATATCCTATATATTACTTTGTTATACCATATACAATACTTCCCAGCCTAACCATTCATTTAAATAATGCTAACTGCAAGGTTACTTCTTGATCAATTAAGCTTTTTTGATCTCTCTCTTCATATGATACAGGGTGATTGGCTGGAAAAACGTAATTTTGTTTCAGGGATTTCAATTACATTCCTGGGAAAGTGGCAGTGACTTATGGGTGTTGCATTATTCTCTAGAATGCTTTAAGTCAACCAGAAATATAAGGTGCTATATCTTCTATATCAAGAAGTTACCCACATAAAACTACAGTGAGGGTAGCAATACTCTATTATCAAATCATATGAAAAAATGTTTTTTATAGGTACATTTCTGAGACCTTTAAGTTCTTTGTCCATAGTAAGATGTGGTTCCCCAGGAGGTGCCATAATAGTCTATTAACTGCAAGGTTAGGGCATCATTTGACAATTTTGTATTTCTCAGATGATTGAATCCAACAGGTGAACAGTAGCAATACTAATTCGGACTAATGTGTTTCATCATCATTCCATTTCCTATAGACAATGCACAAAGGTTATCCCTGTAATGAAGAGCATCTCCTTGGAAGCATTCGAACGTTGTGATGTCCTGACACAAAATCAGATGAAATGACACAACCAAAAACACATAGTGCTGCTAATATCTCTAACTTCAGGAACAGAGGTTTGGATAATCCCACCCCTTAAAAATCCAAGAGCACCAAGCAATTTGCTGAGAACAAAGTAAAGATATAATAGTAAAGGTGGGAAGACTTTAAACTACCAGTTTCACACATGTGGGCAGATGAGAAACCAAGCACTAGAACAGGTGGGATTTATTTAGTATTGCAGATTAATTTGCTTTGCTTTGGTTTTGGATAGGATGTGTGGGCATATGGGTGTGTGAATGTGTGATATTGCTATTTCCCTCTGAATTGAAGTAGTCTTTCCTTGAGTGATGTGGAGGTTTATAAAACTTAAGAAGTTCATGAAATTTAGGCTGTCCCAGAAGCAGAGAGAATTAGAAGACTCGTGAGATCATTCCCAAGATACATAAACAATAAGTAATTGCTGGGAAGCAGATGACATTTCTGGGGTGTTGCCCCAGTTTTAGGGCACTCCACAGATGTGACTTTTATAAGTTACACCACTATGAAATGGGATTTTGGTACCATATAATGTCGAGGGATATTATACTTCTATAATTAACACCTGGCTCCATTTTTTTTTTCAGAAGAAATCTCAATAAACCCATTGATTCAGGGACCAATAGAACCAAAAATGTATCTGGCAAGAGTAGTTGCATGGTCTCTGGCAGGGGCCAAAGAAAATACAAATGAGGCAAATCCATTTGTGAGTGGAGTATCTGCAGGTGCAATCAAACTAATATAGATGACTGTCCTCCTTGCTGTAGTGGCAGTAGGATGGACCGTGCTCTAGGAAAAAATACATGCAGCCAGAGATGCACAGAATGGGGTTGCAGTACCTTTTGGGCAAATTTTAAGTAGGGTGATATACCTACTTCATGAATGGAGTCATAGAATTTCCAGATGTTCTCCAAGGGGTTGATGGACTAGGGAATGTGTTTAAATTTCTAGCAGTAGCAGGTTTGGGGTGTGGTCTTAAGCAGGCTGTTGCAGCAGTTGTTTTGTCTTTGCTTTATGTGGAATGATAAGAAACTGAGCGCTGATCCTCTGCTCTGAACTAAGGATATGTGCATACTATGTTCTGCTCTAGCCATGAAATGTTCATGGAAAGTAGAAGAAAAAGAAGGTAAAATCATACTGGCACGCCACTTTTTTTGACAGATTACAGAGAAAGTGTGAACTAATTACATCTCAGGTGAGTATTAAGTATTTATATGTGGCATCCCCAAATTCAGAATCCATGAGAGCAATCACACAGTAGGAGGGCGGGAGAAAACTAAAGTGATACAACCTACTTCTTAGGTATAATCCTTAAGACAGAAGAAGGAAAAATCCACAATTCATCGTGAAGACAGCGACTTTAAATATGTCCCAGTGTGAGAAACTCTGAAAGGTTGCTTTATCTGTAAGATTTTTAAAAATAGTTTATTTTCAATTGTATGTATATGTGCATATGTTCATATGAGTTTGTGCACATGAGCGATATTGCCCTTGTAGGCCAGAAAGATGGCAACAGATTCTTGGGAGCTAGAGTTGCAAATGGTTGTGAGCTGCTTGACATGGGTGCTGCAAACTGAACTTGGGTCCATTGGAAGATCAGTATATGTTCTGAAGCATTAGGCCATTGTTCACCCAACCTCAAGAACTTTCAGTGTTAAAGTAGGGCCAATAGAGAGACAGCAGTCAAAACAAGGGAGTCAATGCTAGCCAGGATAAAGTAGGTGAAACCAAGTCTGGCTACCCTTGTTCCTGAACTGTGTGCAGAAGTCTAAGTTTGTACCTCCAAGCCTAACTAACATAGATGTGAGTAGTAAAGGATTCATTCGTGATAAAAAAGGAGAGACAATTCTCTCAAAGTTTGTGTATTACATAAAATAAAATAAGGCAATGTATCATTTCCATTTACCCTTCTCGTTACTGTAACAGAACATGTAACAAGAAGCAGCTTAGGGAAGTCAAGTTTATTTTTGCTGACAGTTCAAGAAAGAACCACACTGACTTTTATTTTTGTGCCTCTCTCTAGTTTTATGTGAAAGAAGCGGAATCGGAGGGAGACGGACTGATGCGGCAGTAGGCAGTAGAAAAGCAAACTGATGCTTACTGGTTTTTACTGAAATGATATAAATACTCTAAAGCTCAATTTGCTGATTGAAATACAAATGTTAATATGTGATAAGAACATAGGAAATATTTTAAATATTTATGAGAACAGTTTTGTTGTTAAATGACAAACTCTGAATATTGTACAGTTAATCTCGCTGAGAACTCTGAACATTCCTGTTTCGGGTGTATTGAAGAATAGCGCGATGCTTGGTGTAAAGTGTTTGTGAAAATTCTATTGTCTTTATTTTTACCAAAGATTTCCCGTAGTTTGAAGCATTTGAAGCAATAAAATTTAAAAATGAATCACAAAAAAAAATGTAGTCCATCATGATGGGAAAGCATAGCCATAGGTGAAGGACTCTTCTAAACACATTGCATCTGCATTTAAAGAAGTAAAAAAATGAGCAGGAATTGTGCCATGCTGTTTAACTTCAAGGCTACCCACAGGGACACATTTCCTCCAGCAAAGCTCCAAAAGTTTCCAAATTTTCCCAAATAACCAGCTTGTGAATGACTATTCAAATATGAACCTATGGGCTATGAGGAGCATTTCCTATTTAAAGCACCACAATTTCTCATACTTGCTGATATATTCAGCATTGTTATTGTGAGTGAATAATTGTCCCAAGTGATGAACTTTTCTCATTGGATTTACTAAGTTTTAACTATCCTCATAGTTTCTAAATTGCAAGATAAATTTGAACATTTTTGGAGAAAATAATAGAAAATTCTAGATACCTTGCCTACTCTCTGTAAAAAGGTCTCATTGCATAAAACCAGCCTGCTAACTCTGAAGTACCTTACAAGCCTAGAAAGCATTTGGAGGAACAGTAAAGACAGCAATTTAATAAATTAATGAAGCTACCTGGTATGGACACACCCAAAGGCCATGAAGTTATTGTCTTTGGTAGAATTATTTCTTTGTCTGAATAGATGTTGCATCTTTTAAGTATAGTAAGATAAAAGCTAATACAATAGGATTGAAGTCTGTCTATGACTATTCCAAAATTCATTCCATAACTGAACTGACAACAGTCCTCCTGCATGAGTTCTTATATCATAAAATAGAAGAAATGAGATAGCATACCTGAAAATAGGCAGTAACAGGTTAATTTGGCTATTTGTTTTGGTCACACATGATAATGGTGGTGTCTCACCCAATAGCTGTAGGAATTCTGACTTAAGGCTGTTGACTGGTGGCCAAAGGAAACCAAGAGGTAGGTGTATTCTTTACTAGATCACAAACAGTCTTCACTTCCATTCACCATGTACCACATCCTCGGGCTCTATAACACTAGATTTGTACCACTAACAGACTGGAGAAGAATTATCCATATCAAAGCCAAGTGGGACACTTCAGCTTCAAACAATAACAGCTAAGTGTTCGTATTTTGTCAAAAAATCCCTTTTCATAATAAATTATGATTGTAGGTGTCTTAATTCTGGTTAATATTATACCACAAGACTACATTAGTGGCCATCCAACAGAGTGTAGCTAAAAATTGGGAGAAAATAATAGGTGGATTTTAAAAGCCTTAAAATTAGTTTGTGTGGACTGTACATGTGTGCATATTCCTACTGTAAGTATAGAGCTCATAGTACATATTTTGGTCATCAGTTACTTTCTTTCAATTATGTAGATTCTTGGGATGGAACTCAGGCCATCAGTCTTTACAAAAAAATACCTTTACCAGCTAAGTAATCTATTTTTAGCAACTTTTTGAGATTATAATGTAATTACATGTCTCCCTTTCCTTCCTCCAAACCATCTCATATACTTTGCTCTCTTACAAATTCATGGCCTATTTTTTTAAAATTTTAATTGAATACATATATATGTATAAGTATAATGTATATGTATACACACATATACACACACACATATATATAATCCTAAATATAACTTTCTCAGTATATATAGTGTTACTTGTATGTATGTATGTTTATCAAATTCCAAATAGTCAACAATGAAAACATGCAATCAAGTAACTTACATACATATATGCCTACATACAGCTGAGCCATCCTGCTAGTCCCTTAAGTGTGCCTTTGGAGTATTATGTTAACAACTTTATTAATATAAGTGATATTTGTCCACTGTTGGATATAACACATTTGTTTGTAAGTTAAAGTATATAATGGAAGAATATAAGATGCCAACTTGACAAGAGTTGGCTGAGGTGCCTTTTTTACTGCCTAACTGGTTTTCTTGGATGTAAAGTTACTCTGAATAACTCTACAAGGATTCTCTTTTCTCTTTAACATGAGCAAGATCAAGAAAACAATATGGAATTTGCTTTTCAGAATAAATTTGCAAAATCTAGGGGCAGAATTGCTCTATAATTTTCAAAACACAAGAGCACCCAAGATATCATCTCCAGTGGGATGAATGAACAGCATTGTTTCTATGATAATTGCTGTGTGCAGACAATGAGCTACAGAGTCATGAAATGATATAGAGGGAAGGTTAACTACACATTCTCAAGTGAAAGAAGCTATTTGGAAAGTCTATATTCATTCCAAACATGTGACATTTTGCAAAAGGAAAATTATAAAGACATTGGAAAGATGAAAAATAAAAAAAAAATAGAAAAATAGAGTGAGGAGGATGTTAAAAAAGGATGGAGGGGTAGAGAATGGGGATTGGGGGGGGGTGGAGGATGTAAGGCCAGGAGCTGTTCTTTGGACTTGTTAGAGAGGATGTATTTGTTAAGATCCATGGAGATCAATCCCAGCACCAGAGTCCTTCCCGAGAGAAAGCATGGGCTTTTGTATTAAAAGGATTAATGCTCTTTCAGCTTCATAGGAAATGTTAGGCAGTAAACATGATGTTAACAATAGAGCAGTTGGGGTGGGATGAGAACATAGCAGAGGTATCAAATACTCCAGATATTCTACTCAAGTTTCTTCTGAGCTGAAAACAGTTTTAAAATATTTATTAATCAAAAGCAATTCTAAAGGTGGTTTTCATTTACTGAGGGTCATCACAAATACTTTCACTTTCCTTAGTACTGTGGGACAATGGTCTTGTACCCTGTAAAGATCTGTCACTTCTATTGGTTTAATAAAATGCTCATTGGCCTGTAGCCAGGCAGGAAGGCCAGAATAGGAGAATTCTGGGAAGAGGAAAGGCTCAGTCTGTAGTCGTCACCAGATGCAAAGGAAGCAAGATGAGAACGTCTCACTGATAAAAGATATCAAGCCATGTAGCTAATATAAACAAGAATTGTAGGTTAATTTAAAATGTAAAAGTTAGTTAATAAAAAGCTAATTGGTCAACCAGTTTATAATTAATATAGATCTCTGTTTGTTTCTTTTGGATTGAATGGCTGCAGGATCCAGCAGGACAGAAACTTCTGTCAACACCCTAGTTCATGTCTGGCTTCCCTTTTGGACTCCAGATGTGGTAGACAATAGCAAATTCAAGCTGACCATGTGTTGTTCAGCTGAGAAGACAGAAGAGGCTGAATCCTTGAAGACCTATGACCTTTAACTTCAATCCTTGCCCCTGCCTCTTCTACCCCAGTAACTCCATACAGAAATATGTGGCATTTACCAATGGTGGTTGCATTCAGATTTTTTTTTCTAATTGCTTTTCTAACCTCACATTTTTGTAAGAGCTAGTTCTAAAACTGAGTTCTAATTTTTTTTATTTTAAATACTTATTTTGCTATGGATTCTATTTTAAATAGTAACTGAACTGCATTTTAAAATGAATTTTTAGATTTTTTAAATTATATTTGTGTGTGTGTGTGTGTGTGTGTTATATTGCATGATATTGCATGTATTCACAGAAGCCAGAAAGACCATGTTGGATTCTCTTGAACTACAGATCCAATCAGTTGTATGCCACCAGACATGGATGCTAGGTATCCAGGTCTTTGCAAAAACATTAAAGTGGTTTTAAATACAGAGCTATCTCTCCAGCCCCCAATTCACAGGTTTAAAAAACATCCGCTGTATTCTGTAGACCACTCAGTGAGAATTGGGCCATGAGGTTTATGATCAAAAAGTGAAATTTAAAGACCATTTCAGCAAAAGAAAGAACATTACTATTGCTTTATTCCTTGGTCATGGCCTTCAATATTTGTTTCTCATTTGTGGTCTATGAATAAAGAATTTATCTGGGATTGAAATGTGTATTTAAAGTGACTTACAATAAAGCTTCTCACAGAATTGGGAACATACTCTGCTACGGGCCACTTAATTTGTGTATCTTACCCAGGAACACGTTTTGCATAAGAAATAAACAGTAACTCACCTCTAAGCTTGATAAGTGACTAGGCATTGTACATGTTATGCAAGTAGACCAGATCTAATTCAAACTGCTTTTAATAGCTTATATTTTTCTCCCAACAGCTGCTGCATGCAGTAGAGATAATTCTGAACTAGACCACAAGTGTTTATGTAAAAACTCCAGCACAGGGTATATTATCTAACATAATTACACATTTGAAAGATGCAAATGTGCAACCCGAAACCCTGAACCTTCTGTGAAATGTATTCCAATTAACTTTTTCCCTGTATTTCTTGGCCATTGTTAGAGATACCATTTTATGGTTAATAACCCTGATATGATTATGTGTATGTGTGTTGTTTGTGTGTGTGTGTGTGTTCACATAATGATGTTGCAACTATGAGACATTTTCTTCTTGCTACTTCATGGGTATCTGTTATTCAAGCAAAACCACAGTCCTTGCCTCAAAGGGATAAGACAGATCATTTATTTTGGAGCAAATTATAAGTGATCACAGCCTAAGAAAACAGATTTAGATCACCTCAAATTACATCTTTCAATGAGGTAGCAATTTCATGAACTTTTTATAGCAACTGAACAAAAAAAGAACACAAATCAAGGCAGTTTACAAATACATTGGTGGTCATATCAGATAGGCCAGTTATAGCAAGTTGGTGACCTGTGCTATAGGCCTTAGATATTATCTGACAACAGGATTAGCCCTTTCAATGGCAGAAATTTGGAGTCTCAGTAAGCTAATACATTCCAAAACTTGTTCTCTGTCAGGATATTATCTGATAGTCACAGAATGATAGGACCCACACAGAACAGGGCAAGAAATAAATGCTTAGTCCAAGATAGATTGCAATTACTCTGGACTTCAACAACCCAAGCCTTTTACATCTCAGAGGTTCTAATTAATCATCTGGTTGTCCTTTCCAGACATAGCATCCATCCAGGCCTTCTCACTCACATCACCTAGGAGACTGCAAAGACACTACTCTATGTCTTCAATTCTTTCTCACCATTTGAGTCAGTTTCATAGAAAAAAAAGTGGCAATGGGAATTTTAACTATGTTTTTATACTGTTGAGACTAACAGAATCTTATTACTATATTTAAAAACTGTTCTTGCTCAACCCTGACCTGCCTTTCTGTAATGCTAAGCACTCTGTTCGTCACATCTGCAAGTCATACCATATGTTTAGTTTTCTGAATTTATAGCACTTCACTCACCTTCAGGGCTCTGAGACATGCTGTTACTTAGACTTGGCAATTGTCTCCCCTCCACTTCTTAGTTTATAAACTACTTTTTATTTAATTCTCAAGATCTATACCAAGTTTCCTTTGTGGGTATTTCAGTTAGACACACAAAGTGGGTGACTATTTTTGTCTCATGTTTTGGGAGTGTTTTGAGACAAATTGCAGTCTTACATTTGTTCTTTAACACTTCCTGGATTCCTACCTTACCTCATACTTAGTTGTATGGTTAACATGTCTCTAGAGTGTTTGTAACTTTGTAAACCTACCAGGTCTGGACTATTCTAACTTTCCCTAAAACCCCAACAGGATTCTGTCATCATTCATGTTCTGAGTTACCTACTGCTTTTGAATGATTGTTTGTTGTAAAATCACTGACAGTCACTTTTGTTACCTGCCTAGTAGGTCTTATTTCTACCACTGATGTGGGAAACAAAAAAAGACATCACTACAAACAAACAAATTCTTCAATGGAAATCACAAGCATAAGACTAGCTAAAAATTTATATGATGTCCTGTCATTATTGGACATTTGTCTAATGTGCAAAAGAAGTGCTGTAGAGACTGAAACAAACTAATAAAAATAACAACAGCAATAACTTTTAGTACACAGTGAGTGCTTAAACTGTATTAACATTACTGTTAGTACTGCCCATGGCTGCTCACAGTCTGAATTTCAATACTTAGTTTACTGTGAATTAAAAAAAAATTAAAAATATCTATATTAAATTTTGTAGGCATTGTTCTTATCAGTACTCACTAAATAATATGATATAGAACCATTTTATTAGATATTAGAATGATTACCTAAGTATATATGATAAGAGGTTGAGTATATGCATGCAAAGGCTATATCTGTTTATTTGAGACTTGAGCATCTATAGACTTTGAACTCCAGGAGTTCTTAGAATGAGTCTTTCCCAGATCCCAAGGCTCACCGTGATTAATGGAAATCACCTCATAATTCTTACTAAAATATTAGAAGTAGAAAAAGGACATGATGCCACCATTGGAATGTACTCTTCACCGTGTTCTTTTTAAAGGTAGGGAAGAGGCCAAGGTAAACTCACTTGGGCCCTGAATTAAGACTTTCTACTATTGACCCCATAACACAGTTTGGGACATTAAGTAGAAAAGTCCTCTCCTTAGTACTTAAAATAAAACACTGAGTGGTATTCCTCCCTAGTCATTATCTATAATTGTGTCTCTCTCTGTGTTAAGTCATTTTCTTCATATTTTACCAAAGTCTAAAATCTATGCTAAGGCACTTAATACTATCATTTCTCTCTCTCTCCCTCTCTCTTTTTCTCTCTCTCCCCTCCTTCTCACTCTCGGCTAGAAGAACTTTAAAAACAGCCATTATTAAATAATGCCTCAATTTACTGGGCTGATTCAGCATCTATAACATAGTTGCTTTTATTAAATATTTATTGGAAAAATATTGATCCATACATATTCTACCATTCTAGAAACATTTGGACAGTAATCTAAATATTGTTTTCTACAATAATTTACTAAGTTATTGCTGATACTACTTGCTAATAATTTAAACAAATATAATTTTTTTAATCCAAAGATTCTTTAATATGTACTTCTAATTAGAATTTCAAAGCCAAGCCAATGGAATAGCTTTAGAGCATAAGAGAAAGGCACTAAATAAATTGTACTAATGGGTGCTTACTCTTGATGGAATTATCACAGAGCCTAAATTAAATCTCAGTCTTCAAAGATCAATATTTTATGGTGTAAGTTTTGTAAAGTCCATAGCTGGTTGGGGCAGAAATTCTTGCCCTACAAAATGACACATCATTTTAGGTGTAGGAAAGTGAGTTAAGAGATGAGATCAAGTAATGTCACAACTATAGCTTCATAGTCCCGAAAAGTGGAAGGTCAGAGTGCACTGATTTGTTAAGAAAAGGGTGAATAATTTGGGGTTATACAGGTTTCCCCACTGTCAGTCCAGAGTCAGTGAGCTCCCATTAGCTCAGGTCAGGAGTTTCTGTGGGTATCCCCATAATGATCTTGATCTCTCTGCTCGTATTATTGCTCCTCACTCTCTTCACCTGGACTCTGGGAACTTGATTCAGTGCTAGCTGTGTATCTCTACATATGCTTCCATCAGTTGATGGATTGTTTCTATGATGACAATTAAGGTAGTAATCAATCTAATTACAGGGGAAGGCCAGTTCATGTACCTGCTCCACGATTGCTTAAGTTTTAACAGGGGTCATTCTTGTGGATTCCTGGGAATTTCCCTGGTGCCAGGTGTAGGACCCAGCCATGACAAGCTCAATGGAAAAGGCCTGAGTCCTAGTAGTTTACCCTGAGGCAATACCTGGTTTCAAGAAAGACCACAAAGAGACCGCCCAGGCACCACCCAGGAACAGATCATCCAAAGGAAATTTCTAACATTCCAACCATTGTAGATAGAATCACCTACCAGCACACATCCATCTTTTTTCACCAGGCCAAGACAAATGTCAGCCAATCAGGGGTCCTGAACCTTAAAAATCCCTCACCCCTGCTTTTGTTATTATAAAAACCCAACCCCAACTGAGCTTGGGGCTCTCTGATCACTCCAATATGTTGGACACACAGAGAGTCTGAATTTGCAAACTTGTGTAAGAATAAAGGCTCTTTGCTTTTACATACAGGACTCGGTCCCCTAGTTGGTTTTGGAAGGACTCCATGAGCTGGTCATAACATCAGGTTTCTTGCAATTCTCGTAATGACTCCCTTAATCAAGATATCTCTTTCCTTGCTCACCCTCTCTGTTCTTCCCCCATCTTGGCCATCCCATTCTGTCACGTTCTCCTGTCCCCTTCAATTCTTTCCTCCCCGTCTCATTTTGCCTGCCTCCCCTCCTGCTCTCATTTTTTTTCAGGAGTTCTTGTCTAGTTCCCCTTTGTTGGTGACAGTGACAGTGACAGTTGTGTGTCTAGGGAAGTCTGTTGTGCTACTGACAGTGCGACCAGGATATATCCCTAGGGCTTAGTCAATGTCAGTTTTTTATATTTCTATCTTTTTTTTTGAATAATACCCTATTAATCATAATTCCAAACTGCTGTGGCATTGTTTGTGACTTACGCCTACAGTTGTGTGTCTAAGGAAGTCTGTTGTGCTACTGACAGTGCGACCAGGATATATCCCTAGGGCTTAGTCAATGTCAGTTTTTTATATTTCTATCAATTCTGTGTATACTTTTACCAGTAACTTCTCACTCAGCATTTGTAACCACAGACACCAAGAATATAACTCAATAATGGGATGGATTGTAATGGGCTGTTCTGCATGCAGAGCTTTTTGAAAGAACAGACCTGGAAGAAAACTCAAATGTCCCTATCTTCCTTGGATTGGGAGTAAGCTCACAGAGGATTTGGGTTTTGTAGGTCATTGCTACTTATTAAAATTTGTTCAGTCCTGAATGTTGTTCTCATTTCTGCTCACACCCACACTCAAAACATTTCTTATATGGGTTTCTACCTTATTGGTTAATTTTTATTTTCCATGTTTGAAATCTTTTGTTCTTCACTGAGTATTTATTAATATTTTCTTTGTGTACGACACAGATTCATGTTTTTAGGATCCAGGTATGAACAAAGAAAACCACAAACTAGGCAAAGTAAAAAAAAATCTTTTTTCATAGTGCTCACATTCCTGTAGAAATACTTCATTCCTAGTTCCACAGTGAGACAGTTATCTCTACTAAACAAAGGAGATATTTGTTCCAGCTATCTGACTACATTCAAAAGGCTGAAACTAAATAGGCACATAAAAATCTCTGTTTTTCTCTCTCTCGCTCTTTGTGTGTATGTGTGTGTGTGTGTGTAAGTTGTCACAGTAAAATAAAAAAACACACAATAGAATGGAGAAATCTACAATTACATTTTAGCAGCTTATTTTTCAACCCTTCAAGACTCTCACTTTGTTTTCAGTTATTCAGCTATTCACCATCTATGAAAAAGACCATATCCATAGGGTCATGTTAATATGCTCCCAGATGAATCTTTCTCTGCTTCAGTGCTGACCCCCTCTTCTTTTGCTTTGTTATTAGTGTCCTATGCTTCGCCTTCCTCATTTATCCCCATTAGCATGCACACTCAAACAGCAGAACTGCTTTGTTCTTATGTATTGTATGTTAAAACTCCAGGGCTTAGATGAGAGTGTAGCATGGGTTAAATGGGTTTGTTACCCTGCTAATGTTTAATATGTGATCTATGTGTAGTTCTTGTAGTACAAATTACTGGGGATAATAAGAATAGTCTACAATATATAAAATTATATTAAAAATTCAGTTTATGCAAAGAGTTTATTGTATCCATCAATGTCCATGCCTGTGTTACTGTACTTGAGGGAGAATAACCTTTGCTAGGAAGATATTTTTTGGCTCACAGTTTTGAAGGCTGAAATTTAAAGCTCTCGGTTTTTGTTTGTTTGTTTGTTTGTTTGGTTGGTTGGTTTTATTTCCTAATGAGTGTCCTTAGGTCTTCAGTTGCTAAAATCAAATAGGCAATTTGCATGAAAAGGATGTCAAAGTGAGACAGAAAACCAAAAGGAAGGGAGAAAGCCATCTTGCTCTTTCAGTACAACTGTCACTCTGGACAACTAACTCATTTCACAGGAACAGCGTTAATTATTAGGAAAGTTAGTGTTTCCAGTTATCAAGTTATCTAGCACCTCTCTCTAACTTCCAGATGTTATGCCCAAATCCACAAAGTCACCACTAAAGCCAACAAGGAAACCGAGTCCCATATGTAAAAGCAAAGAGCCTTTATTTTAATCAAGTTTGCAAATTCGGTCTCTCCACGTGTCCAACATATTGGAATAACCAGAGAGCCCCAAGCTCAATTAGAATTGCGTTTTTAATAGTGGTAAAGGTGGGGGTAAGGGGTCTCTGAGGTTCAGGACCCCTGATTGGCTAACATTTGTCTAGGGCGTCCTGGTGAATGTGGACTGGCAGGTGTTTCTATCTACAGTGCTTGGAATGCCAGGCATTTCCTTTAAATGGTCTGTTCCTGCATGGGGGGTGAGTGATCTCAGCTTGTGGTTCTTCCTGCAGCCAGGCATTGTCTCAAGGTAAACTATTGGGACTCCAGCCTCCATTTA
>NC_022017.1:33646369-33648774 GCF_000317375.1 Microtus ochrogaster | reverse complement strand
AGAGAATAGAACTAACCTCATGGCCACTAGAGGGTTTTGGCACTGTTAATTTCCCAATAATTCCAAATGAATCTTCCAATTTTGAACTTCTTCCTATGTATAGGTCCATGAAGCCAGTTTCTAATTTTTGGCTAGTTGTTAGGAGCAAATATAAGATTACAAATACATATCAAATACAACATCCTTATCTAGTATAGGCTGAGTCAGAGTATCTTCAGGCAGTTTATATCAGTTTAATGAAACTTATGTATAGAAGGAAATATTCACATTGAATGCAAACTTTTCACATTTCATAGAAAAGTTTTCAATGTAAATTCCACTTTAAGAACAAGGTAGAATTTCTATACATAGATTCAGAAAGTAATTTAAAGCATTATCTTTTCCTTTGTGCTCCATTGAGATGTTTTCATCCAGTTGTTTATTTTGATGTTCCATTGATAATGCTCAACAACTTTTCCTACATTTGTGATCTCCTTTCCACCTTACTCTTGAGTCATGCAGGGATATGGGCAGAATAACAGTCCATGAGCCCAGTTTGCTTGACCTACACAGAAAACTTTTCTTATCAGTCAGTCACAACCTGAACCCCTCACCTGCATCAAACAACACATATATCCCATGCCAGACAATACTACAGAGCAGTCTTCCTTTAGTAGGCCCTTCATAACTCTAATTTGGGGATAAACCCATCATGAAACATATTCAGGATCTATGTGTCATTGGCCAATCTACTCTAAAGTTAGTTCCAGTTGAGAGCAGTAGAACAAACCCTGTTTGCTGAGTGAACTTCTAAGAACAATGTCCTGTTTATTGTCTTATGCTCGTGTGTGATTTGGTATGAGTGTGAATAAAATCAAATACATCAAGGGAAAAGATAAACACAATGAAAGAAGGCATTCCTAGCCTAGGGCTGTTGGTCAACACCAAAAGATCATCAGAACCCTCATACCAAGAAACTGACTGTTCATTTCCTGGACCCATAAAATGAAATCCCAGGCAGGGGCCATGTGTTCTTGAGTTTTATGCTTGCTCAGAGTCTGCTGCTCACTTGCAGTGTTTCTTGTCTGCACTTTCACTTTTCTTTCTTTCTTTTTTTTTTAAAATAGATTTTATTGAGCTGTACATCTGCTCCTCTGCCATCTTCTCCCCTCACTTTCAGCCCTCTTCCATGGTCTCCATGCTGCCAATTTACTCAGGACATCTTGTTTTTTTTTCTACTTCCCAAGTAGGTTAGATCCATGTATATTTCTCTTAGGGTCCTCATTGCTGTCTAGGTTCTCTGGGACTTGTAGGCTGATTTTCTTTGCTTTATATCTAAAAGCCACTGGTGAGTGAGTACATATGATATCTGTCTTTCTGGGTCTAAGTGACCTCACTCATTATGATGTTCTCTACATCCATCAATTTGCCTGCATAATCCAGTAAAAAAAAATGGGGTAAAGACCTAAACAGAGAATTCTCAACAGAGGAATCTAAAATGGCTGAAAGTCACGAAAGGAAATGCTCAACATCTTTAGCCATCAGAGAAATGCAAATCAAAACAACTATACTTATACCAAGTAAGAATGGCTAAAATTAAAAATTCTGATGACAACTTATGCTGGAGAGGATGTGGGTTAAAGGGAACACTCCTGCATTGATGGTGGGAGTACAAACGTGGTATGGGACAATGGTCTGTACTCTGTCAATTATATTTTAAATAAACGCTAATTGGCCATTAGCCAGGCAGGAATTATAGGCGAGACAATCAGACAGGAAGTAGAGGCGGGTCAATGAGAACAGGAGAATTCTGAGAAGAGAAGTCAGTCCTTTATCCAGCCACAGAGGAAGCAAGACGTGACTGCCTCGGTGAAAAAGATACTGAGCCATGTGGCTAACATATACTAGAATAATGGGCTAATATAAGTTATAAGAATACTAAGAACCCTGAGCTAATGGGCCAATCAGTTTGTAACTAATGTAGACCTCTGTGATTTCGTGTGGGAACCGGGCAAGACAGAAACCTGGGACAACAAACTGGTACAGCCCTTTTAAATATTAGTATGGCAATTTCTCAGTAAATTAGGAAACAACCTTCCTCAAGACCCAGCAATACCCAAAAGATACCCAAAGGATGTTCAATCATACCACAAGGACATGTGCTCAACAATGTTCATAGCGGCATTGTTTGCTATAGCCAAAAGCTGGAAACAACCTTAATGATCTTCAACTGAAGCATGGATAAGGAAAATATGATACATTTACACAATGGAGTACTTTACTTTATTTCTTAATAAAAACTCTTGTTCTTTTGTTATTTATGTGTTCAATTTTAACAAAATGTTTTAACAAGATGCCAAGAACCTGGAATCACTTGGTCCAGTAAGACGCCACAAGTAACACATCACATCCATGCCACAACAATA
>NC_022017.1:33633728-33646269 GCF_000317375.1 Microtus ochrogaster | reverse complement strand
TATGTACATACATTGTACTCTGGGATCCACAAAAAAAAGAGAACATGCTATTTTTGTCTTTCTCCATCTGATTTACCTTGCTAACACAGTATTTTCCATTTTTATCTATTTTCCCCTAACTTGTATTTCATTCTCAGCAGAATAAAAGTCTATTGTGCATATGTATCATACTGTCAGTATCCATTCATCTGTTGATGGATATTTGTGTTTGTTCCATCTCCTAGCTATGTGAATATTGCAGCAATAAGCAGGGATGTACAGGTATCTCTAGGGAGGATACAGAGTCCTTGCAGAATATGACCAAGAGTGGGACAGCTGAGTCATATGGTAGTACTTGTTATTGTTTGAGAAATGTCTCTATTGATTTCCACAGTGGACATTATGGTTATACTCCCACAAGCAATGAATAAATCTCTCTTTCCCCACATCCTCTCCAAGAGTTGTTGTTATTGATTTTTTCATCTTATCCATTCTCATTTTTGTTTGCTTTTCAAAGATGGCTACCAATATCAGACAGAATTAAAGATGTCAATTGGCCATTTTTATTTTTTTTTGTTTATAAAGTTCTCTTCCTTTCCTGACCAATTTATTGCCTGGTGGGTAATTTCGGTTTTTCAATTTTGTTCTTCTTTATATATACTAGATCTCATCCTTCTATCTGAGATATGGCTGGAGAATATTTTCTCTTATTGCAGAGATTGCAGAGACTGACTCTTTATTCTATTGGTAATTTTCTTTGTTGGGCAGAAAAGTTTTAATTTCATTTGGTCCAATTTGTTGATTCTTGGGGCTATTTCCTGCACTCTTGGAGAGGAGGTAATTTCTTAACTGCAGCCAAGTGAATTAGATTTTTGACACAGCCTGGCCTTACTGTTACTTTCATCTGAGTTTCTTTGATGAGAATTTTAAAAACACACTTTCCCTATCCACTGACTATTTTCATTTATTATTGATCAAACAGAATAGTCATGTCTTTTATTCAGTTTTCTTTCATGTACTTAGAACATCTTAGTGATTGGTAAGGGGGTGCTCTATACAAATGTTATTGCATTGTCACTTAATTTTGTCATTTGTAGTTTGTTTATCTCTTTTGTGATATTGGATGGTTATAAACTCCAATCCCTTCAGTGTACTTATGGATAAATTTATATGCTTCCTGTAAGTCAAAAGGACATGTTGGTAGGATTTTGAAAATTAAACACTCATGAAAAATGAAAGAAAGAATCCAATAAATAAATAACTCCATTCAGTAGAGAACAAATATTTATAGCCCATCTTTGGAAATTTGGGTAATTATTTCTATCCAGATTGAATTTGGCAAAGGACAGGAAAAATATAAATTCCAATTCAGTTTCTTCTTGAAGCTCAATATACACTTAAGTGGCTTGAATATGCCTTGAATTTGTTAACTGGGTTAATTGAATTATGTGGTTTGAAACAGTAGCGTTTCCACACATTTGTCTCCAAGGACGTTGAACTTATTGAGGCCTTTCACCAAAGGCCAAATGGCAATGGCTCCTGGGATCAATTAGTAAGCTACCTCATTAGATCTGATTAATCAGCTCTGAACCATGGCTTGCTCTTGGAGAAGTGAGACCTGTTCAGCACAAGAGCTCTGCTGACTAACATGGCCATGTCTGTGGTAATGTAAAAATATTAACTTTGATCATGTAAGATTTTTGTCCTATGAGAATAGAAGTAAAGACAGCAGTCTGGAAAAAAAGTGTGAAACATGTTATTATATAGGTTCCCCTTCCCTTTCCTCTTTCTAACACCTTTCATATCTTCCACTTCCTCCCAAATCTGTGGTCTCTTTATGTAATTGTTTATTTAATATAAATTTATCTCACTGAGTTCCTTTAGTGTTGCTTCTATGTATGTATATGACTCCATGCTCATCACTTGGCACTGAATAAACATGTAGGAGACTCATGTTTGGGAAGCACTAATTTTATTTCTGTGAGAACTCAGTTGCCTGAAAGCAAGAGTCTCCCCTTCCACATTATCATATCTATTACTCGTATTGCTATTTAGTTCTTGTTTAGGCAGTTCTTGTTTAACTGTAATGCTGAGGTGTCATGGATGTCTTAGTAAAGATTTCTCTTGCTGTGGTAAAACACCATAATCAAAAGCAAAATAGGGAGAAAGGGGTTTATTTCATCTAATATCATGTTTATCATCCAGGGAAGTCAGGGAGGAGCGTAAGGCAAAATTCTAAAGACAAAACTGATAGGCAAGTCATGGAAGAGTACAATTTCTGGCTCGTTCCTCCCAGAGACATCAGTTTACTTTTTTATACCTTGCAAATCTACCTGTCTACAATAGGTTGGACCCTTCCACTTCAATCAATAATTACAATGCCATACAGATTTACCTACAGGAAATATTATGAAGGCTTTTTTCAGTTAAGAATCCCCCTTATACATGTGTCTAGCATTGAATCAAGTTGACAAAAGTCAATCAGAACAATGAGTGACATTCCCCTGTCATTTCTAGGAGACACAATAACTTCATAACTGGCAACCAAGGGCAACAACACTATATTGTTTTCATAGTCCCTCGAAAGCTTCTGAGCAGCAAATCAAAAGGGGGAGTCCTTTGATGTCTGGTTTGTGAGTTTTATTAGATACATAAATAGATGTGCTAACATGGAAAGGAGAAATCTCATAGGGCCCTGTAGGCAGGGACTGTTAGTTCATTTCCCAGCTTCCCAGACCCAAATAATAATACAGAAACTATATTAATTACACCACTGTTCTGCCAATAACTAGACGTATTTTTAGCTAACTCTTACATCTTAAATTAACCCATAATTCTTGTCTGTGTTAACCATGTGGCTTGGTACTTTTTATCAGTGAGGCATTCTCATCTTGCTTCTTCTGCATCTGGGTGATGACTACTGACTGAGCCTTTCCTCTTCCCAGAATTCTCCTGTTCTGGTCATCCCATCTATACTTCCTGCCTGGCTATTGGCCAATCAGCATATATTAAGCCCATAGAAGTGATAAATCTTTACAGGGTACAAGACCATTGTCCCACAGTACTTCCCTCTTTTGTTTTTCTTTTCAAAACAAGAACTATGTATCTTTGGGGGCCAGATGTAGATGAACACTATAGGGTAGTCTCGTATTATCTCAGAATTGAGTATAATAAAGGGTTCTCTATTTAGGGGTAGACTCACAGATCAATAGTCCTCTGCATGAGCTGGAAACAGGAACCGAACCCAGCAGCTGAGAGAGAGAGAGAGAGAGAGAGAGAGAGAGAGAGAGAGAGAGAGAGAGGTGACTGTGCAAGCTTTACTTACATCTGCAATTACAGTACAAGAGACCACACCCAAGTGGGCAAGTATCTTAAAGGCTATTGGCTTAAGGAGTTCCCACAGCAGGGCCCCACCCACATTCAAAAACTATAGGCAATTAAAGAATGCTGAGAGTGGGAAAAACATTCCTCAGGAGGGATCTGATTGTTAACGGGTTACCTGATACGAATTGTCAGCCCTGAAAAATTATGTGCATGAAAGAAACACCGAACATATTCATCAGGTTGTAGTTATATATTTAGACGTGTGTGTGTGTGTGTGTGTGTGTGTGTGTGTGTGTGTGTATGTGAATAACAGCTAATGGAAAAGTCTGATTTTGAGAGAGATCAAGGGAGGTTACATGAGAAGAGTTGGAGAGAGGGAAGAGGAAGAAGAAAAGGATGAAATTATATTTAAATTTACAAAAACCAACCAAAAATACAAAAATAAAATTTATAAAATCAAACATAATAAGGACCTAATTCTATTTTATTCATCTTGCTAGGGACACTAATATGACAAGATATAGTTTATCTCTTTGTGCTTGAAAAATATTACAAAAAGTGAATAAGTCAGAATGAAGCCCATGATGGCAACAGCATTAAAAGAGATATAATAGCGTGGTGTGCAAATACAGATGTAAAAGATACCATCTGTCAGAGACATCTGTTGTTTTTTGCCTGCCCAGCTTCTCTTTCCTTTTCTGGTAATTGCACTCTGATTTCCTTTTGGAAAACCATGCCTCTGCCAGTCTCAGTTCAACATGTGTTGAATGCCCTTTCCCAAGCTCTTTGCTTGGCACATCATCTGAATCGGGTCAAGGAATTCATAATGAGATTATTCTGAGCATCAAAAACATCACAAATACTCTCTTAGTTTTCCTCTCCTACCTACTTCCTCCTACAACTCAGTCATTGCTACAGTGAACTGTTGCAAGTCTATGGATATAGCATACATCCAGTTCTCTCACTGTGTAAAAAAGCCCTAAGTAGGCGGCAGAGATCCTAGGAATAAAGGTGGAGTAAGTCACTAAGACCGCCAATCTTCACCCTTAGATCTAGCTAAGGGAAAAAAAAAAACAAAAACAAATTCTGACTTAGTACTTTCAGTTGTGGGAGCTAATAAAGATAGGTTTTCTTTATTTCTTTTTTTATTTTATAATTTTTTTTTACTTTTAAAATTGATTTTATTGAGCTATACTTTGCTCCTCTCCCATTCTCTCTCCTCCCCTTCAGCCCTCTCTCATTGTTCCCATGCTCCCAGTCTACGCCGGACATCTTGTCTTTTTCTACTTCCCATGTAGATTAGGTCCATGTATGTCTCTCTTAGGGTCTTCATTGTTTTCTAGGTTCTCTGTGATTGTGAAGTGTAGGCTGGTTTTCTTTTCTTTGATGTCTAAAAGCTATTTATGTGTGAGGACATGTGATACTTGTCTTTCTGGGCTACTTTAATCAATATTATGTTTTCTAACTCCATCTATTTGCCTGCAATTTTCAAGATGTCATTATTTAAGCTGTGTAGTACTCCATTGAATAAACATATCACATTTTCCTTATCCATTCTTCGGTTAAGGGGCATTTAGGTTGTTTCCAGGTTCTGGCTATGACAAACAATGCTGTTATGAACGTAGTTGAGCACATGTCCTTGTGGAACAATTGAGCATCCTTTGGGTATATAAACAAAAGTGGTATTGCTGGGTCTTGAGGAAGGTTGTTTCCTAATTTACTGAGAAATTGCCATACTAATATCCAAAGGGGCTATTCCAGCTTACACTCCCACCAGCAGTACAGGTGTGTTCCCTTTATCCTGCAACCTCTACAACATAAATTGTCATCACTGTTTTTGATCTTGGCCATTCCTACAGGTGTAAAATAAAATCTCAGAGTTGTTTTGATTTGCATTTCTCTGATGACTAAGGATGTTGAGCATTTCCTTAAGTGTCTTTCAGCCATTTTAGATTCATCTGTTGGGAGTTCTTTGTTTAGGTCTATACTCCATTTTTTATTGAACTATTTGTTCTTTTGATGACCAATATCTTGATTTCTTTGTATATTTTGGAGATCAGACCTCTGTCTGATGTGAGGTTGGCAAAGATCTTTTCCTATTCTGTAGGTTGCCATTTCGTCTTATTGACCATGTTCTTTGCCTTACAGAAGTTTTTCAGTTTCAAGAGGTCCCATTTATTAACTGTTTCTCTCAGTGTCTGTGCTACTGGGCAGTACCACCCGAATGCACCAGATCTTGTATGATAACTTTATTTCTTTTAAACTTTGCTTATCATATTTTAACAAAAAGAAGTATGATTTATATATGCAGAAAGAAAGTATTATATACTCCATGTAGATAAGTGTTACAGAAGAAGATCACAACCCCTCTCATCATTCCCATCATCAGCATCTGCATCACCATCATCAAATCTTTATTTTTTATTCATAACAGTTCTAAGTCTGAGTTTCAAATGGTCTTGTACATTAGCTCTCTGTTTCTCTTGCAATTAACCACAGAAGAAAGGAGAAAAATGGGCCAGTGATGAGTCACACTGATTATCCCCTTGGCATGTCAGACATTTGAAGAAGCTAGTAAAAACAGAAAAACTGTCCGTATTTCCTCAACTGACCAAATATGGATGAATATGGATAAAGACTGTCTTTATAAATACTAAATGAAGCTGGGCATGGTGGCACATACTTTTGGTTCCGGTACTCAGCTCTCTTTCTCTCTGGCAGTGGTTGATTGACACCTGCCTGCTTTGGCCCTAGATCGGTCTCCCTTACTTGCTCCAGTGAATTAGATTTCAGGGTTTCCCAGACTCTATCCCCAAAATACCAAGAAATAATGCTTCACCTCTAAGTCATGTCTTTACCAGTTCTTGCAGCATTCCTTGATTGTACAAGTAGACATCTAAATTTATTCATCTGAAGACATAAAATAATCAGCTTGTGTGTAAATGAAGCTGAAATTTAAAATAGAGTTTCTCGTCGGGCGGTGGTGGTTCATGCCTTTAATCCCAGCACTTGGGAGGCGGAGGCAGTTGGATCTCTGTGAGTTCGAGACCAGCTTGGTCTACAAGAGCTAGTTCCAGGACAGGCTCCAAAGCCACAGAGAAACCCTGTCTTGAAAAAAACAACAAGAACAAAAAAAAACAAAAACAAAAAAAAATAAAATAGAGTTTCTCCAATTGCACAGCAGTGTACAAGTCAAATGAAGGCAGGTATAATTAAAATGAAAAGAATAACTGACTCAAATTTAACACAAAATATGGTTGTTTCATAGGCTATATTCTACCTAGTTATATGATCTTAGAACAGATCAATATAACCATGTTTCTCATAAGTAAGTGAAGAAAAGTATGCTCAGTTTATTTTTAGGTTCAAAACAGATTATATCATACTCTAAAATAACTGCAAATGGGATATTTTAAAAATTACTATAAATTCAAAACATATTTCTTTTATCCCATCATAGAATGTGCAATTCACTTTCTTTTTTTCCCCCCTCATGGTCTATAGCTACCATGTTTTAAAACAAAGTGGGATAGTTGCTCATCTGTTCCCTAACAAATGTCATCAGAAAATAAAAGGACTACGCAGTGACAACACACACCTTTTCAAAGGCATTTGCTTCCTGGAGTAAGCTATGCTCCTGGAAGTGTAAGAGAACCTGACCACACCTCACAGGGAAGTTGATCTTAGTGATGCTTTTCAGAAACTTTGGTCTCATTCAATGAGATGTATATCTATGCTTCATTATTTCAGAAGATTGCACATTATCATTACATGTGAGAAGAAACAGCAAAATCCTTTTTCTTCACACACAGCGTGCTGCTCATAGATTACTTTCATTGTGTCACTAACACTTTCCTTTCTTCATTATTGTATCCTTCTCATTTGTATTATTTTTTTTTAGTTATTTTGTTTTATGAGACAGAATGTTGCCTTGTTTCTCCTGAAACTTGCTATGTTGCACAAGTCAACCTTAAGCATGTGGGAGACCTCTGTAGCATTGTGAATGCTGAGATTATAGGCACAGGCCATCTTAGCTGGTTGTTTATTTGGTTTTGAAGTATAAAATATTGAACTGACTTTTCTTGGCAGATGAGAACAAATGTCTCTTCATCCCAGATAAGGCACCAATGGCAGAACAAAACTATAGTTTGGTAGGTCAATGATTTTAATTTGTGTTACTTAGAGGAACACTGATGAGGAGTTGCATATAGAAACATAGGCAGCTCATAAATACCTACAACACATAAGAAAGCATCTATCTTTCAGTAATTTTTAGTTGTTTATATACCTTTTGGGAGGGCACAAAATTTGTGTGTCTTGTATTCTCACCCTCCCTGTCCCGAGTCCCTGCTGCACTGTCTTGTGAGATACAGTTGAGCATCTCTTGTGTTGCTCTTCCATTATCCCTCCCTCCTGCCCATAACAGACTACTTAGGGGCCTACACTTTTGAGGGCCACTCTTTTGGGGGTCTCATTCCAACACATCTGCCCTGATTCCAATATAAATATAGCCATGACATAATCAGACTATCACATTTTGCGTCATGGATCCATACTCAGGAGAAAGTGAATTTTGGTTTAAGACTTTCCTTTTACTTCTGAAGGTAAACTCATATTTAGCACAGCATGCTCTCTGTGAGATAGGTTTTATCATTCTCCACAGTTATGAGCATCAGAAACCATGTGCATATATTGAATATGAACAGTTGGCTTTCAAAAAGTATGTGCTGAAAAAGATAAAGCACAGTACCTCCTTCAATTAGATCTCAAGTATGGCCATTTCTCTTTTCCTTTGTTTTGAGGCTACAAACTAGGAAGTCTTTCCTGCAGAGAAACTTCACCAGGCAAATCTGTGCAGTGGTAACTTTTAAATATATCAACAAAGTAGAACACAGGGCTGATTGCATTGCATTAGTCTTCAAAACAATTAAACATAATAGTAAATCAGAGCCAACCACAGTTTTGAATTTATCTTCAGTGTAATGAATAACATCTGCATCTGCAGGGGAACAATTCCTACTTTTCTGCAAAGTACAACAAGCCAGTGATTGCATTTTCTTTCTCCTTATGTAATATTTCTTTATTATTTGGTAAATCTTTTTTTTTTATACAGTCATGCTAGGTCTGTTAGGAATCTTCATCATCCTACTGTCTAAATTCTTAATTTCATAAAGCAAGATTCTAAGTATAGGGGACCCGAGATAATACCTCAGAATTGCAGATAGACTGCAATAAAAGCCAAGTTAGGATTTGTAAGAAATGGGACTCAGTGTTTGTACCTTCTTTCCTATCACATTTATTTTCTATGAACTAGAACCAAATGTTAGAGGTTATTCATTATCTGATGCTTTTTACTATTAGGTCTACAAGTTGCATCTAGATTACCAATGAAGAAGTTCAACAAGCCTAGTTTTAGCTAACTTCAGTAACCATAATAAATGCATGATATTTGCAGTCAATTATCATGAGAAATTAACTCATGAAGTTAAGAAAGATGGGAATAAATAAATAAGGGCATCCCGTGTCCATCTTATATATGACGATCTCTCCTATTTGTTATAAAGACCTGATTAAGTGTCCTAAAGATTTGCTGTTTAATGATGCCAAAGCTGTGTTGTACTTGGAGAAATAAGAATTTTTCATTTCTTTGATACAGGGTTATATATGCCAGACTGACTTTGAACTTTGACTATGATGCAAGCATTAAATTCTTTTTTCTCTTCCTCTTGAGTTCTGCTATCACAGATGTGTACTACCACACATGGTTTATGCAACACTAGGTATCAACCCTATGATCTCACATGCTAGGCAAGCACTCTATGAGCTGAACCATATATCCAGCCAAAGATATGGAAATTTAAATTTATGAAATCGAGAGTCAACTTACATGAATTCAGATTGGATATCATGCTGGATAGATTTTATGACAACTTGACATAGGCTATAGTCATCTGAGAGGCAGGAATCTTATTTGAAAAAATATCACCTTGCATATATATATATATATATGTGTGTGTGTGTATATACATATACATACATACATACATACATATATATATATATATATATATACACACAAACATATAGGGCATTTTTCTTTATCAGTGATTGACAGAAGAATGCCCAAGTTATTGAGGTTGTGCCACCCCTGGGCTGGTAGTCTTGGAATATGAAAGAAAGGATACTGAGCAAACCATGAGAAACAAACCATCAAGAACTCTTTGTGTTTGCTACATAAGCTCCTGTCTCTGCATTCCTGCCCTATTCTCTTTCCTTCCCTGACTTCCTTCCATGTTGGACTATGATGTGGAAGTATAAGAAAAATAAACCTTTTCCTCCCCAAGTTTCTTATGGTTCAGAGTTAATATGTTTGTCTAGCCTACACAAGATTCTGGGTTCATTGTCTGCAACAACACACAGACAGACAGACAGACAGACAGACAGACAGACACACACACACACACACACACACACACACACAAACACCCCACAACAACCACCAACAATAATGACATCTATGAAAAATATGAGCTTATTAAGATGACAACTGTCTGGGTGACTTAGTTGACTTTTTAACTTGTCCTAATCCTGTTGAACTTTCAGGACAGGCTGCCTGAAGGCCAGAATTTCCTTACTAGTGGGGTAGCATAGACTTGTAAGACACTGTCTAAATGATGGCAAGGCTACCTCCAACTCCATTTTAAGGTAATCTTCATTCTGGATGACAGCACCCACTGCTGGATGCCTTGCTTCAGATAGGTCCAATAACCTGGGATGGATGTGTGAAGTCAGTGCCATGAAAAAAGTGTAGCCACCTGTTGTTTAAACAAGTGGCCCTGGATAGCTTGGGGGTGATGTCTTTATGTATTCAGTTTCAGTGACTTGCATGAACAGTTTCATAATCAGTTTTTACTTGCTAAGTTTCTAAAAATGGTTACAATAATTACCAGTTTGTTCCTTGCTTCTTTCCCCTTCAGTCCCCCAATCCTCCCACAGTAGCCTTTACCTTTATGATCTATATATCTTTAATGTTAGGAGCATAAACAGTCTTGCAAGCTACAAAGGAACTTTTCTAGAGGTGGCAGCACACGCAGTTCCAGCATCTTGAAAAGTGAGAGACAGCTTTGTCTCTAGTAGTTAATATTTACATCTGGTATGGTCTGGGTTCTCACAGTAACCTCACCAGCCAAAGTTGGATCAATTCACTCCACACTCTGTATTTGTCCATCTCCTCTAGAGATATACCAGATTTATCCTGAAGGCAACCTAATTTGGAAACTTACTTTTAATAGTTGGCACTGCTTATTCCTTGTCTTTATATCCATCTCCCTTAACTAAGTGTATTGGCACAGTTATTAGAAATGAGTGAACTGTGGATTGCTACAATTCTACTTCGTACCTTGTTCCTAGAGTGTTCCCACTAACTTCTGATATCATCTGTTCATTAACATTTCTCAAAGACTCTTGTGGTTAAAATCATTCTTTCCAGAACAGTTATACAAATATATACTATTAAACTTTATTACCTACTGTGACTCATTTAGGCCAGCATAGTGGATGCCATGAGAAGTAGGTAGCACATATGCTCCTGGTGTCAATCCCAGAGTCATGCAGTGAACTGTCCACAGATTTTTGCCAAGTGGGTTCTTCTCTCCAGGATCTTGCCCCAGGAGAATCATTCATGCTATTCTCAGCTATTGTTTCACAAAGAAGTCACATGGCCTCTGCCACCCTACTGTCATGATAGTTGATATTCATCACAGCATTGTCACAGTGACTGGAAAAAAACTCATAAAAGAAGAGCAAAATAGTAATTCCTGAATTCTAAGAAAAATCTCTGGTCACTAAAGACGTGATTAATCTCCATTATTAGTTTACCCCTCTTTCTTATTTCCTTCAACAGTTATCAATAACCTTCTGACCTCTGAGAATTAAGAATTGATTTGTGGGTTTTTCTCTACACTTTTTTGGTTTTTAGCAAATAACAGAGGTCTTTTCAATCCTCAGTGTATATTCAATATTATCATTGGCCTACAGTTCCAAGAAGAAAGGAGACCAAAGAAAATTTAGTAACAAATTCAATACAAATTCAAATCAATATTTTTATAATTTTCATTTATTTAATCTATCTTTTTATTTTTTTCTGTGTTTATGTGTTGGGGAATGTATGCCAAGTTGTTTGAGCTGAGGTTAGAAGATAGCTTGCAGGAGCCAGTTCTCTCTTTCTAAAAGACATATTTTTTTTGTAATTGAATTCAAGACATCAGGCTTGGTAGTAAGCATCTTTATGTATAGAGCCAACTCATAGGCTCAGAGTTTATTTCTTATTTAGCTAAATAATAATAAAACATTTGAATTTTGAGTTTATCATATTTTGAGTACTTTTACTCACTGAAAATCTAAAATGTTCTTGGTGTCTTAGTGAGAGATTTATAAATGGCATTGGACTCAAGTTATTAATCTTACATCACCGTGTGGAAAAGACCATTTTAAAATGTCATTCTGTCTTTGTCTATATGCTTCCTAAGTATTTCCAAATTTGGCTATCTTAGTTGCCAGCCCAGAGGTTTGGTTTCAGTTGGGTATGTATGGTGTTAGAGAATTTTCTACTAACGTCCTAAGTATGACAGATCCCAGGTACATAGTTCCAGGACTGGCACCACAAGCCCTTAATGTATTAACATTTACAAAAAAATCAGAAAACTCAATTTAATTCAGTTCACCAGCTGCTTCATGCTGAATTTTGAAGTCTCTCTTTTACTATTTATGAAATAAAAATCATATTTCATTTAGAATTTGTCCATGATGATTATTATAAATAAGCACTGAGATTCCAGGAACAATCACTGATAATTTTATTTCCTTCCTCTTCTGAGATGACAAAACAGACATTTATATTACATAACCTAGATTATAAAAAGTTGTTGAATATTCTTTTAAAAATAATTTAGCGTTAGGAAGTTTGGAAAAGCTAGAACTTAAAGTGGAACTTAAGCTCAAATATGGTTTCTACACTTATTACCATGGCCATGTTAAGTACCAACTTTAAGCTGTACTTTCCTACCTACAAGTAGAGATAACTGAGTATTTCTTTTCTCTTCAGCTAACAGGGCTTTCCATCTGAGTCGACCTGGGACATCTCCAACTCAATGGAAACCAATCTCATTTTCTTTCTCTTCCCAGCCTAATTTTGTCTATAGCTTTGATTTTTTTAGATTGCAACATAATAATAACAGAT
>NC_022017.1:33624687-33633573 GCF_000317375.1 Microtus ochrogaster | reverse complement strand
TATATCTAGGCTGAGTAAGGTATTCATCCAAAAAGAATGGGTTCCAAAAATGCCAGTATAAGCAGTAAGGATAAATCCTGGTGCCACTGCCAGTGATCCCACAGTCTGTACCTGCCATACTCTTGTCACCTACATTCAGAGGGTCTAGTTTGGTCCTATGTTCCCTTCGCTGGCTGACTGGAGTTTGTGAGCTCCCACTAGCTCAGGGAAACTGTTTCAGTGGATTTCCCTATCATTGTTTTGACTTCTTTGCTCATATTCTCACTCCTCACACTCTTCAAATAGACTTTGGGAACTCATCCCAGTGCTCTGGGATGGGTTTCTGCCTCTGTTTTCATCAGTTGCTGGATGAAGGTTCTATGGTGATATTTAAGATATTCATCAATCTGACTACAGGGCAAGGCCGGTTCAGGTACCCTCTCCTCTATTGCCTAGGGTCTTAACTGGGGTCATCCTTGTGGATTCCTGGGAATTTCTCTAATGCTAGGTCTCTTGTTACTTTTCATAATGGCTCCTTCAATCAAAAAACCTCTTTTCTTGCTCCCATCTTTGTCCTTCGTCCATCTCAACTGTTTCAAGTTCTCCTCACCCCTCCCTTCTTCCCTCCTCTTCCCCTTCTGTCCTACTTTCTTCCCCCACCCCTATGCTCCTAATTTTGTCAGGAGATCTTGTCTATTACCCTTTCCCAGGTCAATCTATATATGTATTTCTTAAGGTTCATCTTGTTACTTAGCTTTAGGGTCATGGGCCCTAAAGAAGGGTTCATTATCCTTTGCTTTACAGCTAGTATTCACTTATGAATGAGTACATTCCATGTTCATCTTTAAGCATCTGGGTTACCCACTCAGGATGTTTCTTTCTAGGTCCATCCATTTGCATGCAAATTTCAAGATGTCATTGTTTTTATTGCTGAATAGTACTCCATTATGTAAATGTACCCCATGTAAGCATGACATTCAAGGGCTTTCACGACTCTCTCAATTCGTTTCTGATCTTTCCATGAGTGTGACATTCTTATTCTGAACCCCATGTTGATTTCTAAGATCAGAGAAAGTGCATTCATAATCCACAGTTTGACTGAGTGAAGGACTTAAATGCAGAAACAGAAGAGCAATTGCTGTAGTTTGCCATTGATTGCCATATATAATATATATATATATATATATATATATATATATATATATATATATATATATATATAGAGAGAGAGAGAGAGAGAGAGAGAGACAGAGAGAGACAGAGAGAGACAGAGAGAGACAGAGAGAGAGATAGTCATAAATTATTTTACTTTGTCATACTGTGAGCGTGACACTGAGCTCAGAAGTAATTGAAACAGGTTTAACTGAACCCTGCTCTCACTCCTCTCTATTTTCTGTTCCTTGCTTTCCTCTTCCTCTTCATACTAGCAGTGAAAGACATTTTGCATAAAACATCCATTCATGAAACACATGGACACTTTCATAAAAGCATCTTAGTCTAACGAGGGGAGGGAGACTCAGAGCCACCCCTATACTACAAACTTTGTTCTAGAGATCTCAAGCCCAGTAGGGTACCATTTGAAAAACTACACCGCCTTTTCCAGGCTGGCTTTCCACATAGCTACATCAACAATTTTTCACAGGCTCCTAATAGATACCTCACTTGCAATTGCTGTTTAAGTCAAAACTCCCAGTTTCCTCTCAATGAATTGGAAGGTAATGCAGTTTTAATTTTAAGTCCAATTATATCTTGAGAGATGAATAGCGCAGGGCAAATCCTTGCTTAGGGCCAAAAGGGAGTGATGAATCATTCACTTACATGATCAGATTGCTCTAAGCCCCTCTGGGCCTCTCAGGAAACAGAAAGGTGTAGTTATAACCTGCCTCTTTGGTGAAAAATTAAATGGAAAGAGGAATGAGGGTAGATGTTGCTGGTATAAGACAGGCTATTTAAGCTACGCTGCAGTTAAATAAAAATTCCACGGCTTATCACAGCAAAAGCTGTACATACTTCATGTCAGCTCGTTTCTTCAAGGCATTCTACCCACTATAGTTATTCAAGCAACCATTGTCAGTGGCTCCAGTTCGATGCAAACTCTGAGATCACTAGCATGCAGGGAGGGAGATGTAGTGGGTATGACATAACGGTTCTGTTTATAATTTATAGACTACTACCAGTTTCTTGAAGCAGATACTCACAGACAGAGAAAAGCAATGCTACATTGCTTTCTCAAAGGGAGAACAAGAAATCACAGATGAAATGTGATCATTGATTGTTTTAGTTTGCACTGCCCTGCCTTCTTGTTTCTCCCAATATGTCTCATTAAGAATGGAACTGAGAACAAAAACGATAGGTAGTAATTCCCACTAAGAATCAATTGTATCTAAGTTTATAAAGATTTAAAACTTTCAACGGAGTGCGACTTGGGAGATGGCTCAGTCCCACAAGTGTTTGTCCTTCAAACAAAAAGACCTGGGTTTCATCCCCAGATTCTATGTAAAATAGCTAGGGGTTGTGGGGGATAGTTGCAATCACAGCACTGGGGAGGAGATTTCCAACTTGAGGCCACACTAGGATACAGAATAAGATACACACACAGAAACGAATGTTACCAATGGTTTGGGATTTGTATTTCTTATTTTACAGTTGTGATGACTCATAGAACCTCAAATATTTTTCTCTGAGATCACACTGCTGTGTCAAAAACAAAATCACTAGTGTCTTAGAATAATCAATAAATGAACACATCAAACCAGGAATGCCGCAAGGAGCATATCTTATGCACATATTCCTGATAATAACAACTATTTACAAACCAAAACAAAAAAAAATCAAAAAAGAGGGAAACTGTAGGAGCTGCAACTTTTCGTGAGTCGTGAAGTTCAATATAAGTGTATATAAAGCATCACTTCTGCAGGAATATATGCCCAATGTCTCTCTGTTTTCTTTTGGAGTGAGATTCAATGAACAAGTAGCTTTTGCCTACAGAGTGACACCATTCTTTTTTTTCCTTAAAATTTCTCTTAGCCAAAGATTATTGCTTCAAAGTATTTTACATGCTTCTCATCATTTTATACTTTTACATTTATATTTAAAATCTCCCTGCTTCACAGCCCATTTGAATAAACACATACTCGTTCATGCATGTTTTTATTCCATTGTTTTTCCATTTGTCTCTAAATGCAGTAATTCTTTGAAAAAAATTTATCAGAGTATTAATTAGGCTCAATAAAGGTGAGGAGTATAATCAGAAACCTTTTCCAGATGTCATGACCCACAGTCCATATCATCTTACCTCACAGTGCTGCATTCTGCCCTGGGAGATGCCTTGCTACATTTTATAAACCACAGTTCTAATTAAAGAGGCCTTGAGGTTGCTTCCAGAAAAAGTAGGGTGTGAATGATGAGACAAGTTAAATAAGCAAGCAAACAAACAAACAAAAAAAAAAACACCATTCATGGATAATATGTTAATCCAAAGGGCATCTGGTCAGCGTACCTATAAGAATAGCACCATATCTTTTCTGTGTGTCCAAGGTAAAAGCATGAGGGTATATAATGCCTCAGACAATTCCTTTATATCTCTGAGAGATACATTCAAATTTTGGGCTTTCCAGTCTCCTAGTATTATGATCTGGATTCATTTCTTAAATTTTCGTGATTTTTCTTTCTCACCTATATGCTATTCTTTATGAAACAGAATATTCATATTTTCTAGATACTTTTATTTTGAAGTGAATTTGAAGAAAAATTTAAATGGGATATTAGATGTGAGATTCTCAGAACATACTATATGCCAGACAAAGATAGGCAGAGATGATGTGAGAAATGGCCTCTGAGGCAAGAGGCAGATTAAAGTCAAATCCTAGCCGTTTACCTTTTTAGGAGATGGTAACATTAGAGGTCACAGGCAGGACCACAGACTGAGATGTGAAGGTGAACGTATGAAGAAAATTCAAGTAGTTCATCAGGACAAGAAGTCTGTGGTAAATGAGTTGTGAATTCTGTCTGCAAGGAAGAGAAGTAATACACAGGATGCTGGATGTCCTGTTCTAGGGGATAGTGATAACACAAATGAAGTTTGACTTCCATTTTATTGTTCATGATAGTTAGAAAGTGATAATGCGTATATCTGCACAAAGCTTATATGTTAGAAATGTAATCCTTAATGCTCCAGGTTGGGAGGTGGAGCCTGCTACGAGGTTTCAAGATCATGAAGACCTCATTCCCCTGGGAAGGGTGACACTGTTACCAAAGGTGTGGGCTCGGTCTTGGGTTTGGTAGGCTATGTGGGACCACAGCATTTCTTCCTTGCCTGTCTTCTGCTTCTCTGACTACACAGCCAGAAGACACTCTCAGATGACAGCACCTTGTCCTTTATGACCTCCAGAACTGTACAATATGCGTGTGTCCTTCACAGATTACCATATGAGATATTGTGAAACAGTAACCCAAAATGGGCTAAGACAAGGTAAATTTTGATAGAATCTTCTCTCCAATCCTCTAGAGGTCTTCTAGAGTCCAGCTGTATGACAAGTAACTCTAATTCCCCCCGTGGTCAAGCAAGTTACTGTGACCCCTATGCTCCATGTTTTAGCGTCTTAGGCACACCTTGTTCCAACTTTGTAAAATGGATTTTTTCTAAAACTAGTTTCCTATGCCAAATAACCACTTGAAATCTACTCTGAAGATTCTCCACTATCTGAGAATTCCATGCTTTACTGGGAGAAGGCTGTGGGGAAACACTTATGCAAACTCGGGTCCCCTAACTCTTGCACTGCTGTGAAGAACACTGTGAAAGCTAAGGTGCGCCTCTGAGGCTTTCGTTTTCTGAACAAGATTTCATGGTGTGAAAAAAGGACTCCCAGGTGAGCAGGAGAAGGCAGAGGAGCAGGGAGGCTGCTGATTCGGCAGGAGAAGATGAAGTTATCAGGTAAACCTGTCCATCTTCCAGCTGAGACCAAGGGAAGATGGTGAGGCTGAAAGGTGCATGAATTTCTGCACTGATAGAGAAGTTAAAGGTAGAATAGGGGAAAGTAGGGATGTGGGCTGTAAGGATTGGAAGGAGGAGTCGTTTCCAGGGTGGAAACCTCTGGAGACTAAGTGGTTGTGGGTAAAAACTGCAGTTGTCTTGAAGCATTCACCACTGGCAGACATGCTCCTGACACCCAAAACAGAGTATACAGGGAACAAAATATTAAAAGAAACAGGAAGGAAAGAGCATCCGGGGACTGTAGATGGTGATAGATGATACATGTTCCTGGTTTTTAAGACATCTTAAGGAAATACATCCCTGGTTTGTGCACATTGATTTTCCTGGGCACTGTCATGGCTGTAAGGGTACAGTAATAGTCTTGTCTTTGCCATAGCAAATTCAGGTGCAGTGTGTCATGTCACTAATGTGAGTCTTCTGTAGCCCAACAGAATACTTACAATGGATGTTTTTGGAACCTAAAAGCTCTCTTTGTAATTTTTCCTCATACTTGGGTTGCCTATGATTTTCTGTGTAACACTCACATGGCAGATTTAGATAAATCAGTAAAGTCTGTTTCCAGGTGAAAGCTGTGATTACTGTAGTGGTGTGTTGTCTGTTCAGCTTTGGTTTGTTGTGGTTGTTTCTTGAATGACCAGTTGCTAAAATGAGTAGGTGAGAAAAGGGACATAGGAACGTGGTTGGTCTGGCAGAGGCATCCTCTTGCATATTTTAATTTGTAAAACTTTGAAGACCTCACATTGTCTACCAAAACAGGCTTTCAACTTAGAGAATGAAATCTGGGTGGGGTTACCTTCAACATTCAGTATCTGGACTACAGAGGGATGGCTCCTTTCAGTCACTATACCTGCCTCTCTCACTGGCTTTGTCAATTCTTGTTCTCATATCACCTGGCTTCCTTTCTTGAGGAAGGGACAGATTATCAGTTTGTCCAGGCTCTGAGGACTGACAGCTCAACACCAAGAGAGTACTGAAGATTGGAGTAGTACGGGAAGAAACTTGCTAGTAGCCTTGAAATATTCTCTTGCCTCCCCATTCATGGAGACAACTTCTCTTCCTCTCCAGGTAATTTGAATGTCTGCATGAAGCCATCTCCTCCTTGTGGTACCCCATCCTATATCAGATTACCAGGAGGTAGGGAGAATTGCGGCAGAGTCAGATGGACAAGGTGTATGATTTATGTAGAGATGGCATAATAGGCAGGGATTTTAAAATTTGATGTAGAGCTGAAGAAATTCAATAAAAAGTAGGTCTACAGAGGCATGTTTTACTGTGTGTGAATGTTTTCATAAACACCTCTGAAGAGATAATACTGTACAGGTGAGTGTAATAAAAAAGGATTTTCCTTTTCATTCCTGCCAATCTGGCCCTTTCCCAAACTCTCTGATGAGAGAGAAATATGGGCTTATTGGGACTGCTCTTTCTTGCTTATCTCGTTTCCTTTTTCAACCTTTCTAATCTTGCTCCCCCGCCTTTCAGTTTTATATTGAATTTTAGCAAGAGAAAAGAATTTTGCTAGAAAGGGTTTTACTAGAAAGAGGAGGTTAACCTGAATTGCTGACAAATGCATGGCCCTGCGAATACCTAACGAGTCACCCACAGCTAGGGTGCAGCATCCTAATGAAGTCAGCTATCTCTGGGGAAGGAAGAAAAAGGCATAAAGAAAGCCCTGCATATATTAGAGGAGACAATTACCCTGGAAAATGTCTAGCAGTAAAGGTTTTTGGGAAAGCCTACTGGCTTTGGAGATTGGTGTACCTGGAGTTAAAGCCTGACTCAGCTTCCAGCAATCTTTGTGACCTCCCCCAGATCCCAGATTTCTACATTCTGATTTGATATCATAGTTCATTTCTTTCTAGGGTAGCTGGAAAAAAAAATAGGTTGGGAGCAAACATCTTATTGTCTTGGTGTCACTGTCCATATAAGCTGAGGTGCCTGTTTTTCCCGAACAAGAGAAGCTGCAGAAAGAAAATTAAGGGGGCAATACCTTCATACCGATCTGGATTTTGGACTACAGTGGAATCGTTAAAAAGGGAGTAAACACTCTTCCTTTCCTCCAGTAGTTTCTTTGTCTGTTTGTTATCCTTTCTTTTATTGCATTTAAACCATTTTAGATTTGTTTATTAATTTTATATGAGTAATGTTACATAATAAGGTTTTTTTTTTTCCTTTTTCTTTTTGTCACTGAGGTATGTGTTAAGGGAAAAGACAGACTGTGGAGGGCCATGGGATATCATGATAAATAAGAACAAGATTAGTGACACACATGTATGAAAATGCCATAATGGTGCCCACTACTTTAAAGGCTAAACTTAAAAGTAAATTACCAGAAAGAAAACTTTTTTTTAAATGTAAGCAAAGTGAACACCTGTCAGGGTTACTTACTTTTTACCCAGTTCACTTACTTTAAGAAATACATTTATTATATATTTTTGAGATTGTAATAAAATTACATTTCCCCTTCACCCATCCAAGTCCTTGTATGTACCCCTTCTGTGCTCTTTTTCAGATTGTCCCCTTTTGTTTTAATTGTCATCTTACAAGTATGTAAGTATTCCTAAATGCATAGATACAACCTGCTTGGGCTGTATGATATTATTTCTATATGCTTTCAGGACTGACCACTTGGTATTGGATAACCAAATAGGGTGCTCATTCCTGTCGTAAATTATTTCTTCTGCTCTCAGCATTCCTTAGTTTCCTGCAGTTTGTTTGTTTGTAGTTTGTGCGTGTGTATGAGGGGTTGAGGTCTTCTAAACTTTCCCCCTTCCACGTCAGGATGTCTGTTGGTGTTATTTTTTAAGAAGTAATAATTCTCACCATGAAGCCTTACCCTGAGTATGTTCTGGGGAATAAGAGAGATTTAGGAAGGATGAGATGAGGAAGATGTGTATTAGAGCAAACTGAGAGTTCCATTTAGAGGCCATGCAGATGTATTTCCCATAAAGGATCTCAGGTGCAGCAGGAGGAGAACAGCTGACCAAAAAGAATATAAACTTCTTCAATCAGCACTCAGTGCATGCACATTTTGCTGTGCCATAAAATTGTGTGTCCACTTGACCTAGCCACAATTTTTCCACTTTGAAAATCATGTCTTATTGTTGTATATGAAGGCAGTTTCTTAGCTAGCAACTCCATCGTGGGACTCTTTTTCCCAAAGTTTATAGTTTATGTGTAGTTGCTGAGGTCTAGGTAAGATCTTCTCCCACCTCACCAATGACAATTTCTCCCAAATTGCTGTTTTTATGAGCATACTAGCCCACTTCTCTATCCTGTGTTTGCATCCTGTGTAACACTTAACTAACCAGGTTGATTTTTCTTAAGAAAAGGTCTTCAGTGAACCACTGAAGTTCACACAGTGATCAGAAAAGGGAACTTTACTGTGAATGAAGTAGCTACTTAGATTTCTGAAGACATTAATTTTTCTTTTAATGGTTTCTAGGTCCCTTGCCAACAAATCAAAGGGGGTTTAATTTTCCTTTATGAAGTTTTCATTGAGCATTATACAATGAACTACAATCTACGTCTGCTGTTTCTGATTATCCTGCTAATGTGTTATTCAGGTCTCTTCTTATCCTAGTCAGGCTCACTGGAGGCTTGCTTTATTTTATTACCAATTACCACCTGGATCAGCTGGAAAAAATTATGTTGTTCCATTTTATCCAGTAATGCTGCTCATTAGACACTTTAAAAGAAATGCTGTTCAAGAAAAGATTGAAACTCCCTAGTAAATTGGTTTTTTATTCATTTTCTAAACAAATGTATGTTTAAAATATCAGGTCTACGATAGTTAAGACCCAGATCCTACTATCAATGGAGTCCTAATTAAGAGATAGCCAAGCTTCTATTATAGTTTACCAATCCTCCCACTTTTTTTTTTTTTTTTTTTTTTTTTTTTTTTTTTTTTTTTTTTT
>NC_022017.1:33622963-33624587 GCF_000317375.1 Microtus ochrogaster | reverse complement strand
TGTAGACCAGGCTGGTCTCGAACTCACAGAGATCTGCCTGTCTCTGCCTCCCGAGTGCTGGGATTAAAGCCGTGCCCCACCATCGCCCGGGTTTACTTCTATGCAGTACCTAGTTTTCAAGTGGGGTAGGGTTTACTGGTACAATTATTGTCAACTAGTAATGCCTGAATCTCCCAACGGTGGTACTGCATTGTGTTTGTCACTTCTTCTTGCTTCCCAGGAGATTGGTTCATTGTCTTTTGATCTCCTTGCTCCTCTTTCTGGTGTTTTCCTTCTTAGTACCTGGTTTCTATAGGATTTTGTTAAGTTCCCAGCTTGCAGAAGCATTTAGTTTCTATTTTCCCCTCTTCCACTTCTACCACCACATGAGAACATGTGTCCTCCTTCAGCCAAGGGGTAAGAGGAACAGAAGCTGGCCAGAATCCTGATGTGGTCTGCAAGAAATAACTCTTACTTCTTGCTCTTGAGGATGGCTTGTCTATAAAGCAAGAAAGGATCATTGATCCTCCTGTGTCTCAGGGTTCATGAGGGTGCTATGGGCCCATAGCACATAGGGATGGAGAGCAGGAGAGAAATTATGAACTGCTTTCAGTTGGAGCAGTGTGTTCAGAACAATAATGCTGGGGTTGAAATTCACGCTTCCTCTCAAAGTCAATTCCTTACTTCCCCAAATCTGGTGACTGTACCCTATAGACTTGGTCTATATTCAATGTGAAATTACAAAATGATATAGGAAGGGATCAAATAAATCAGCATCTATGAAAGCTGAATAAAGCTATCCGCCGACACAACTGTATGGTTCTCCCTGCTTTTCTCCCCTCTCCTTCCATCCATCCTTCCCTTCTTTCCTCCTTTCCTTTCTTTCTTCCTCCATCCTCCCCTTCTTTCCTTCTATTATTCCTCACTTCCTTTCTCATTTTCTCTTTCCATTCTTCCACTTTTCCTTCTCTATTTTATTCCTTTTCTCTTTCCTCCATCTCTGCTCTCTTCTTCTCCCCATCCTCTTTCCCACCCTCCCCCATTCCTTCCCAATTTTTTTCCCATTTCTTTTCTGTGCTCTTCCTCTCTATTGCAAATTTCTCTGCATCTTGTGATTTGGGAGTGGAAAGTCCCCAGTAGAAATAACATTAGCAAAACAAAACACAAATATATATTTCTTCCAGATGATCTCCATCCAAACATCCAGGTGAGAGACTGATTATTCTCATAAAACATGAGGTTGTGCCCTAAGAAATACAAAATAGTTAGGAAATATCTTTGTGTATTAAATAACATTTTATTTTGATCATGTGTCATATAGGGAGTATGTACCACATGGCATGAAGATAATTAGGAACTGTGATTACTGTAAAAGTATAGGATTGCATGATTTTTTTCTTCATTTGTATAAAAATGGCAAAATACTACAGACTTAAAAACAAAAAAAAAGAAATATCTTTCATTAAAATTCTATGAAGGCTGGAAGTGGGTGAAAGGTGCCATTGAATAGGGTTTCTTTTTTTTTAATTTATTTATTTATTAAGGATTTCTACCTCCTCGCCGCCAATGCCTCCCATTTCCTTCCCCCTCCCCCGATCAAGTCCCTCTCCCTCATCAGCTTGAAGAGCAATCAGGGTTCCCTGAC
>NC_022017.1:33618055-33621784 GCF_000317375.1 Microtus ochrogaster | reverse complement strand
CTTGGGGCAACGGGATGATTGCGATACAGAAAGGTTGGATAGCGGAGCAGGGAAGCACATATCTTAATTAAGGGAGCCATCTTAGGGTTGGGAAGAGACTTGGACCTAGAAGGGCTTCCAGGTGACCAAGGCGAGGTCCCCAGTTAGTTCCTGGGGAAGCTGAGGACAGGGAACCTGAAATGATCCTATCCTATAGCCGTACTGATTAATATTGTGCCATGTTTTCTTATATTGCAAGGAGAGGAAGCCCCTGTGGCATCGTATGCTGACAAAAGAGTGAGCCAAGTGCCTGGTCCAAAGGGTCCTGATGCCACATGTAGGAGGACGTTTTAGCCTATCAAATTATTAAAGGCTCCACATCTTATATAAAAAAAGTCATGTCAGCAACAGCTGATTTTTTTTGTTTTTCTGCCTTTCATGGGTTTGTGTGTCTGCAGAGTACACGTTTGTGTGTGTGACCAACATGTGTGTGAGTACAAGGGTTTGGGCAAGGGTATGCATGCACATGTCATTATCTGCACATGTAGCCCTTAGATTAATATTGAGAATATTTCTTCATTTCTTGTCTACCTGTTTCTTTTGAGACAGAATCTCTTGATCAAACCCAAGGCCCACCCTTATAATCTCCCTAGAGAGCTTGTCCTGGAGCTATCTTCTCTGCTGGGAAGAGTGTGACAGACAAGCTGCCAAACACACACACACACACACACACACACACACACACACACACACTCACATTTCCTTTTGAGGAAAGTGCTTTAACTTTAAAGCAATCTCCAGATTCTGACCATTAATTTGGAATTAAAATTTCAAACCAGTGCACAAAATTCCCATTCCTTATATCCTCTAGGGTGTCAGATTCTAGTATCTTATCAGATAACAAAATTATATTCTTTCATCTCTGATCAGTCTTTGAATTATAAAAAGAATACTTATTTATAACCAATAATTTTCCTAGGTAAAACTAAAAATTCTTTTTTTCTCAAAAGGTATCTTTTTAAATGTCCCATTTGATAAAAATACATTAGTAATCACTGAATAACATGGATAAATGCTGTTCAGATTTTATTCCCTGTTCTTTGGGAAGAAAGAGTGGAAGAGGCTAATGGAGAGGGGCTGGTTGATTTGAGTTTTTTCTGTGGATCTGTTAGTGTGTTTATTTATCAACTACGTATACATCTGTATATCTTGGGGTACAAGACATTTTTCCTATTGTAAGAGTTGTCCTCCTGAGGTTACACAGCTCTGCTCATACTCTTGTGAAGATAAAGGCAAATGATAGAAATCACAGACAATGCAGAGTGCTTTATACAACAACCTATGACCTCTTCATAGACATAGTCATCAATGGCACCAATGCTTTGGCCTCTGGATTGAGGTCACCAGTTCTCTGAATCAGTTCTTACTAAATAGTCTTAAGTAGGCATCAGCTCTCATTTGTATCTTAATGTTGTGATGAACCGTTAATAGCTCAGTAGAATCTGAGTCCATCTGTGCGTTCTATATCCCAAGGCTTATTCCAGCCCCAAAAACCCCCAGTCTGTGGGTCTACATTAGCACTTTAAGAACACAATAAAATGGGAAATTAAAGAATATGGGCATTTTTATTATATTGTTATTATTTAAAACAATTATCAATTGAAATTTATTTTGAGCATACTTTTTTTCTTCCTCAAGGTCCTCTTGTCCTCCCTACACATGAAACTTTAAGTTTTTTTTCAAAAAAGTCAAGAAAACAAAACAAAAACAAGACTCAAAGAGAAGCAAACAACCAAGAAGGACAACAAAAAAACACACCAAACAATAACCAAGTAAAAGCATACAAACAATTTATGGAGTCCATTATGTGTTCAACATGGGCTTGCCCTGAGCGGCTGATAGGCCCAGTGTCACTCCACTGGAGAAAACTAATTTTCCAGATATAAATGACAGTTCAATTGTTAATCTTTACCCTAGTGGCTAGGTTTTCATTCATTCATTCACATTTGTTCATTCATTCATTCATCCATTCATTAAAAAAAGCATAGGGATATCCCCATTTTAACCAAATAGAAACAGGAAAAGAAAGAAAGAAAAGAACTCTGTCAAAGGGAAGATACCATGAGGGCTGAAATTAGTTCATTTTAGGGGCTTTTGTTTGGTAATTTCCTTATTATTGTGACAGAATAACTAACAAAAACAATTTATGGATGAAAGATTCATTCTGTCCCAGAATGACTGAGTCCATTATGGCATGAAAAGCGGGGCATTGGATGCAGCTTACTCTGTGACAGGCAATCCTCATTTGGTGGCGATTGCTTGTATCTTTTCAGATCAAAACTTAGGAAGCTTGCTTCAGAAGCAGAGTCAGGCTGTGAGCCTCAAGGCCCTCCCACAGTGGTTTATGTCCCAAAGATTCTACAACCTTCCAAGATAGCACCACAATTGGGGAAATAAATACTCAAGTATGTGAACCAATGAACCTATGAGGAATATCTCATAGTTAAACCACAGTGAAGCTCTGGTTGGGAACCTCAAGTGAAACTTAGGGCTCATGAGGAGGGTTCAATGGACAACCATGCAGAGAAAACACTTTGAGTATGTTCTGGAAATTAGGTAGTTAATGTATTTATATGCTGGTCTCTCTACATATAATTCTGTGTTCTGAGAGAAGGTCCATCTGGCTACAGTAGAACTCAGCATGCAGCATGCCAGTAAAGAAATGGAACCAGCGCTGAAGAAAGTGTCCATCTGGACTGGGATGTATTCTTAGTATACTGCCATTAAAAGGGACCAGGCTTTCCTATTAGGAAGACTCAGGTTTGACCATAGTTCTGATATTTATCAGCTCTAAAACTTTAATAAAATCAGTACTGGTAGTAAGAATTATTATGAGGTGATAATCTGAATTATTTTATATATAGACAGTTAATTCTTGTAAAGTTCCTTCAAACAATTGTGATTTCCATTTCCATTTCAAGGTCATGAAAGCAAAACCAGAAAAAAACAAAAATAAATTATGGCCACTCACTGTGATCCAAAGTAGCTCAGCTCCAGAGACTGGCCATGCTTCATCACCACCCAGCCATCTTTGATCATCTCTGAGAGCAGGAGGAGCCAGCTCCACTCAGAAGGGGTTGCTGCTGTGGTTCACTGTCATGCCTGCTGTGAGAGTTCGAGCTCACTGCCTGGCACATTCTGATTACCTCTAGCTAATGATCCGTGCCATTGCATGTTTTGGTTGCAAGGAACAGAAAACAATTCTCCTTGACTGAACTGGAAATCAAGCTTAGTAAATAATTTCTCTTACTTGGAAAAATTACTGTGTAATTCAAGAGCCTGCCATTTAAGGAATAGGACACAGAAGAAGTTGGTTGTCGTGGAGTCAGCTAAGGGAATACCAACCAGAAACTGCTTATTTATGAGGCTCATGTGGACCCTACCATCACTGTTTCTTTAACAAATAGCTACTGTTGGATAGAATATTATCATTGTCTCTCTCTATTGTGAAAAAGCCCAACCTACTGTACCATTGTGGTGCACACTGCTCAATAATAGGTCTTGATCATGAAGCATACAATGTTCATATCTGGATTCAATGGCAGCACACTTTAAAAAGGGGGGGTATCATTTTCATGTTCCCCATTGTCTTCTATATTGGTTTTTTCCCCTACTAAATTATTAATGATCAAGAATTTGAGTACCCCTTTAAAAGTAGCTGGAGTGCGCACATACACACACACACACACA
>NC_022017.1:33616369-33617955 GCF_000317375.1 Microtus ochrogaster | reverse complement strand
AGAGAGAGAGAGAGAGAGAGAGAGAGAGAGAGAGAGAGAGAGAGAGAGAGAGAGAGAGCCAGGAAACCAAGCATCTGATCCTTACAGCACAGCAGTAAAAAACTATAGATTTGAGAGTCTGCTGCAGCTCTGTCCTCTCAAGTTAGGATTGCTCAGGGATGTTCATAATGCAAGGTCCCTGTTGTGTCCTTGTTGTTTCCAGCATCCTGACACAGGAGTCTCAAGGGCTCCCAGTGTCCAGAGAATGTCTGTTCAACTCACAGTTTCTACCATTGAACTAGTCATTCCTATGAAATATGATTTATATACATTTTTCTCAAATGTGAAATAATTACCCAATGGTCTGGCTTACACTTAACATTGGAAATTAACTTAATGTATGTGGGGGAAAGCAAACTTGGCATTGTTTTTAACTTTTCTTTTAAAGTTTGAAAAAGTGGGATTTGTGTGATTCTATACTGGGAGATATTTGTTGTACTTAATGATGATATTAATTTAGTATATCGGATCCTGCCAACATCTGATTATTTTAATCTACACAAAAGGTAACCATGGATTTAAGAATCTGAGGGTATGTCACTATGAATAGCTGATTTTAAGTTTGTTCTAGTTGTGAGGACCTAAACTCTGGGCTGCAAGAATGATATTCAGGTTCAGTCCACTGCTATATTTATACAAAGGGCATATTTTTCTTTAATTAGGGTAGAGATTTATAGTCTTAGAAACTAACAATTTTTGACTCTATGTATCATTGTGTACCTGTGTCATTTCTCTCCTATGATTATTACATAGGGTAAGATTAATGGTATAAAATCAGTATAATTTACAAGAAGTGGGCTGGAGTAAGAAGCATATTTTGTTTTCTGAATCTTGTGATAGATGTAACATTGACAGCCTATTTAATTTCTATGTAGAACATGCTGGGGTTAGAAACACAGGTCAGAAGAGGGAAATCCCCCTTTAATCTCAGCACTCGGGAGGCAGAGGCAGGCGGATCTCTGTGAGTTTGAGACCAGCCTGGTCTACAAGAGCTAGTTCCAGGACAGGCTCTAAATCCAAAGAGAAACCCTGTCTCGAAAAACAAAAAAAAAAAAAAAAAAAAAAAAAAAAAGAGGGAAATCCCTCACATAAGATCACAAAGTTAGAAAGACTGAACAAGACTCAGGCTGTACCAATAGACTCTGGGACCCAAGGTTAAATACATACCTGTTGGATGGCAAGTATTCACAGCAGATGGCACTGACAGAATGTTTTGTGTAGTACCAGTACCTCCTGGCAGTTATGGTTCTGGAGACCTATGGAGAAATGAATCTTCTTTTCAAGTTCGCAAACCATAAGGGACTTCAGAAAGAGTGTTGTGCCATCCTTTGTACAGTCTATACAGACTGGGTTCATTGTCTTGTCAGTTGAAGCAAGAACCCAGACCCAAAAAAGATGAACATGGGATGTACTCACTCATAATTGGTTTCTAGCCATAAATAAGGGTCACGGAGTCTACAATTGATGAACCTAAAGAAGCTAAATAAGAAAGTGAACCCAAGGAAAAACATATAGTTATCCTCTTGGCTATGGGAAGTAGACAAAAT
>NC_022017.1:33614347-33615514 GCF_000317375.1 Microtus ochrogaster | reverse complement strand
AAATGGGAGGCTTTGGGGAGGCGGAAACTTTTTTCTTTTTCTTTTTCCTTTTCTCAATAAAAAAAAGAACAAACTTTAGAAAGCAGAATTAAGAAGCAATGACAAGCTTTCCTAGCGTGGCACCCCATAACAACATTGTGAGAAAGAAGCACATTTCACGGTCTGTTCAGTCTGCATAGTGAGTTCTAGATCTGCCAAAGGTTCTCTGTCTCCAAATACAGTCAGTCAGGCAGTTGAACATAAAAACCCACAGTGGTTGTAATAGTAGGCATAAGACCTGTGTGAACTTAAGTCAGGCAAAATCCCAACATCTTGTGTGTGCGTGTGCATGCGTGTGTGTATGAACGTGTGTGTGTGTGTGTGTGTGTGTGTGAAGTCTCACCCCTAACTGAGGAGTTATTAGCATTTGATAGCTGCTGAGAAAATGGCAAGCTGGTTTTCTTCAAAAGTTGAAGTAGAGTGTGACCCTGGAAGGTTCGCCATATTTCAAAGCAGATCTACACCTATGAGTATTTGGGCAACACAGATCAGACATGTTTCTTTAAGTAAGAGATAACACACTGTTAGGTGGGTAAGGAGGCAGCGATGGATCTGGGAGGAGTTAGGGAGGAGATTAATATGAGCAGAATCCCTTTTATGCAATTTCAAAAATTAACAAAAAGGTTTAAAACAGTATCTTAAGCCCTTGGAAGAAAACTAAAATTAAAGCTTGTTGTAGTGCATTTCCCTTGTTCTGTACCAGTGCCCCATGAGAATTGTTTTTAATCCAAAATTATAGAGGTTTCCAGTCTTCTGCCTTTAATTCATCCTAACGTCTGCTGTATTGTTGAATTCACCTTAACAGCCTGCTGAATGTCCTCTATTCCTGTGCATGGACTACATGGTCACATGACCTCACCTCTTCTTGCTCCACACTCAAAATGCAGTCCTCATGTTCTGGAGTGTAAAGGTCATTGGCATAGGCTCTTGGCCATGTTGATAGGTTCCCCATTCCTACCCCATCCTATTGACTGTGCCTCAACATCCCTTCAGCCCCTAAGCCTCAAAGGGAATTGAAGAATTGTGAAGCACTATGGGTGAGACTTTGGTAATGTTGGTGGCTAATAAGTAAGAAGACATATCTCTATCTATCTATCTATCTATCTATCTATCTATCTATCTATCTAT
>NC_022017.1:33603799-33614089 GCF_000317375.1 Microtus ochrogaster | reverse complement strand
TAAAAGAATAGAATCCCTCAGGCTGACTAACTGCAGGAGTCTATCTTGGCTCTACTTTTATCATTTTTGGCATAAAGAGAATGAGGTATTAAAACATGCCACTGAAGAGGTGATCATATTCAAACAAGGGAAATGATGAACACTTTCTCATGCTGTTAATTAGATCATGTGTATTGATATAAGGCCCTGATCTGTGATGCTTCATTTGCATATTTCTGGAAAAACTGTTTTGAATTATGAGATGATTGGGATGCCAAAGTTATCTCAATAGTCCAGAAGCAGCAGATTGCAAACTGGTATCTTTTAGGTGCAGGAAGAAGAAGCAGGGTGCACATCTAACAAACGCTGGGTTGTTGAGTCATTGTTTACAGAAGCCAGGCCTCCAGCATTTTCTGTGTTCATTTTCACACACTTCCATTAACAAGAATGTGTTAGTAAATGTTATCCCGCCAGAATAGCTTTGAGTACATCCCAATTCTGTGCATGTTGACCCTCCTTTGAAGGTGTGTGGAGGTCCACATATGTAGTCTATGCAGAGGGCCTTTAACAGAAGGATTAGTGATTGAGTTAAAAGGAAGTTTAAGATATACAGTGAGACCCTGTCTTAATCAAGGAAAACTGCCTCCTTAAATAGGCTTGGTTATATGTCTATGGTAGGTCACTAGGTATGTATAGCATGCATGAAACCTACATTTAACACTGCTTACTGAACTCCTCATATAAAATTGCTGACACTAGGTATGATAAATAGCATCCTAGATGCCCTGCTACTTATGGTCACTCAGGTTCACTTAAGGTCTTGCATTGACCTCAACATGCTACTTGATTTCCTACATTTGCAGTAATTCCTTTTTCAGACCAACTTGGTATCGTCTGTGTGTCTTCCTACGTGCTGTTTCCATTAAACAGGGCGGCAGTGTCAAAATCTGCTCTGCCTTATTTGATTTTTATTGAACAGCGAGCATCACATCTGTAGCAAGGCTTATTGTAGCTGTCAGTATTATCATAATAATCAAATAAGAAAAGTGAGGTCTCTCTTTCAAGGGGGACATTTGACATTTTTTGTGTGTGTCTGTCTCCTTACCATTACTTTAGTCTCTTTAAAGAAGGACTCAGCTTGCCCTCCTGCCAATCCAATGGTTTTAAATCTGCATATATCTTTCGGAGAGTAGTGGACAATTTTGAAAGTAGAAGGGCTGGCACCTTGGTGCAGGCAGAGGAAATATATCAAGGTTCTGGTTTTATTTAGTCTCTCGCTATCTCTCTGTCTCTCTGTCTGTATGTCTCTCTCCTCTCTGTTTCCCTCTCTCCTTAATCAAGTTACTTTATTATAATGAAGTCATAAATAAATACAGGACACAGATATATTAATATATCTACTCAAACAAACAATTGCTCAGTTCCTCCATGGTCACATTTTGAAAATAGTCATTAAATTTATTTGTTCGTTTATGTGCGTTTGTATGTATGGTCAATTGCATGTGTGCAAGATAAAGTCCACCCCACAAGTGTCTATTTTCTATTTCCACTGTGTGGGTCCAGTGACTGGACTCAGCTTTCCAGGCTTTGAGCAAATCTTTTTACTCACTGAGCTTTCTTGCCAACCCCATGTTCTCATTTTTAAACACATCAGTTTTTACTGGAGTCCTCTAAGGATGAGCTGCAATGACTCATTCTTACAGTATTATACTGAGCTTGTTGCATTCATTCCTCCTATACTTTTGGTGATTTTTTCATTGTGAACGTAGTTGTGAATTCCAGAACCATGGCTTTCAGAGATACTCAACAATGGAGCTCAGGTATAACCAGGGATGTTTACTTAATAGAGAGAACATGAATGGGAGCCTGCTGACCCTTCCTAATGGATTCCACACCTATGAAACAGGGAATCAGTGCCTGCTACTTAGAGAGGTGGTTGGTGTCTCCTTGCTCCACTCCCTGGCCTGTTAAGACAAATGGCCAGGTCTCAAATGTACTCCACTATGCCTTCTTTCCAGGACTCCCTAGGTGAGAAACTGTACCTGTTGAACTCTAGTTCCCTCACCCATTGAGCAACCCATTGAGATCCTGAAATCATGAGCCAGTGTGAATGATCTACATTAGCATACTCTCTGTAACTAGAACCATTGCAACTTAATTTCTCCTACATATAAAACTGTTGTTGTGTCTGTGTGTATGTGTACTGAATTCCATTTTAGTTCGTTTGATCATGAAATTTGAAATTATGAACTATACCTTAGGAATTTAATCTACTGAGAAAACTATTATGTTGAGAATTATAAGCTTTTATTAAGAGGCTAAAGATAAATAATGTTCCCAACAAAGTGGTAGTTAGGGCTTCCACTTGGCAGGCTAGGGAGATGGTAGAAGACTCTGTAAGTACATTGTATGACCAATTGTAGTGACACAAATGTAAATAAAAGGGCTTTAGCCTTAGCATCTATAGATAGAAATAATTCATTTTTATTTTATTTGTAAAAGTAGCTCTTTAGATGTAATTTTTAGATGTTTTAAATAATTATTTTTTTCCCTTTCTATAAATCTTTTTAACATGGAAAAATATCAAGAGTTTATAATATTATAAGTTACTATAGCTTAACTTCTGTTTTCTATAGTGGACAGAAGATAAATGAGTAAGTAAATTTGATGTGGGTTTCCCCTCTGTATACTGTAAATATGTTTTATTATCATTCATTAATAAACTGTTTCAGTCAGTGGCTTGGCATAGTAAAGCCTTGCAGGAAATATAAAAGGAGATAAGAGAGAAAGTAGGAGAGTCAAGGAGATGCAATGTAACTACTGAACGAGGATGCCAGAACCTTATCATTGGTAAGCCAAAGCCTCATGGCAACACACAGATTAATATGAGGGTTAATTAAAGATGTAAGAGTTAGTTAATAAGAAGCCTGAGCTAATAGGCCAAAGAGTGTTGTAATTAATATAGTGTCTGTGTGGGTCTGGGTGGCTGGGAAACAAAAGAACAGTCTGTGCCTACATAAATTAATGTAGATCAGAGATGGAGATAAAAATTATGAAACAAAAAAGTAAGGGGACAATGATATGCTTAGTCTGGGGAAAAACTCCCAGGACTAATTAGATGTTTAGAATGACTGACCAACAAGAAAAATCAAGTTTTAAAATAAAATTCTAGGGGGATCTGGAAGCATGGGCATAAATGGCTGGGAGACAAACAGAAGTTAGCTTTTAAAGGGGAGGTAGGGTTTCTATAACAGTTAGGAATTAACTTCTGCCACTTATTAGGGGTTCCCATGTGTATCTCACCTCTGACAATCTTTGCTAACTTAGATCTAAAATGTAGGTGCTGCTGTCCCCACAGGAAACTCCATATTTAACTATAGAATTGCCTTGTTCACCTAAGACTACTATAAAATAGCCTCATAAGGATAGAAGGTCTGGGAAACCGGAAGCTCACAGTCAAAGAGTAGATCAACCCAAGCTTCAGGGTCCATTTCAAGGTTAAAATGCAGCTGACTTCTTTCTATGTGTGCCAGATCTCCTGGAACTGGTGGTTCAGATAGTGTGAGCTTCTATGTGGGTGCTGAAAATTAAACAGCAGTCTTCTGGAAAAGCAGCCAGTGCTCCTAAGCACTGAGTCATCTCTCCAATCTACGGATAACTTCTTGCTGTGACTTCACAGGGCGGACAGATAACACTAGCTCTATTCTAAATGCTGGTAGTCTTTTGAAACTACCCATCTCACTTCCAGGGCTGATCCTCATAAACTTTATAATATTCAGTTACTTCCTAGGTGTTCCACTGCAAACTGCAATGGCACTGGGTAGAAGGGCTTCAACATAGAGTTTCAGAGAGTGTCAATGAGTCTTCATTACAAAATTATCCAGTTCGTAGTAGTTCAGCTTGTATCAGTTCTTCCCTCAGCAACCCTAGTTATTGCTTATTTCACACAAAATGGATTCCAAAGTCTTCAGCACACACTGTATTACATAGCAGAGAAGGTACCAGGGAAGTCAAGGTTACCCCCAGGACTTTGTCCTAGGTTTTTTGTTTTGCCAGAACCTCACTTCCCCCACTTCCCTGTGAATAAAACACATCTTTATTATTTTCATATCCTGGCTCAAATTCCATCTTTTACTTAGGTCCAAGATCACTCCAATTACTGTTATGAACTGAACCGCTTGCCTTGACCACAGTTTGTTTCTATCATGCTGTAATAGTCTACAGGCCTAACATTTTTGCTGTCAATTTTCTGTTCATCTCTCCAGGCAGTCCTTCAGTTCTACAGGGAAGGGCTAATGCCTCTTTGGCAAGCTTGCATCTCCCTAGGACTCAAGAATAGTACTGCGTGAACAGGTTATCTCACAGGTGGCAAGGCAAGGCATTGCCGGAGTTACTGCTGCTCAAACCCAGGTCAGCCATGTGTAAAAAAGACTGGAAATCATGTAGATGTCATCTAGGGGTAGAGACTGCTATTCTTATGGAAAATGTACTATTATTTTGTAAGATAAGAATTTTATCCCTTTTTCTATTTCTTTGTCCTCTTCATTCATAGCTACTGCTGCAGTCATAGAAACAATATATTAAAAAATAATCAATTCAGTTTAGCACATTGAACTGAGCTTGTGGAAAGATGAAGTGTAGCTGTCTAATTAGAGAATTAATGTAGGAGGTAAATACTGCAGAAAAGACCCCCATTAAGTCCCAACGGACTGTACTATTTCGTTATGTTTTAATTACCCTGGGTGATTTGTGCTTGGAGACAGATGCCATGAATCATGGGAGATTAAGCTGCTGTGATTTTCCATTATGCTGAGAGTTTTGGTGCAGGAGGGAGACAAGAGCTGAGCACAGAAGATCTTTTCTACTGTGGAAATAGGCGCTGGGACCTCCCTACAAAGGAAGGAAGTATGCACTGTAGAGAAAATGAATTTTCTATTAGGTGGCCACATTGTCAAGTCCATACAAATCAAAAGAACTGGAATAGAGTTGATAGGAAGCCAGATCCAGGAGACTATACATTGGGTTAAAGAAAGGCAAGAGAAATGCATTAGCATGGGACCTGGATCTTCAGAGAATGGGAGGGCTCTTGATCATTGGCCTGGTCAATGTGTGAATAGGTCTTGTAATTCTCCCAGTCTCTGGAAAGTCTTCCAGTTTCGGAAGATGTGATCATGTGGTGTCCAGAGGATGAAATGGCAGAGCATATTACAGTATACACTTTTTTAGAGAAAATATTAAGATTTATCCTCTTCATATTTTTGAAATTTTTAAATGAGAGAATTAGACAATCTATCATTAGGACAATCATTTATCACGCTAATTTTTTTTTATAAATCATTCTAGTTTCCATCACCTTATAACATGTTTATAACTCATAAGAGATATAATTGAGGCATAGGTCTGGTTCATGGTTAATGAGTCAAACTAATGTAGAGCAAAACATTTGATACAAACTAGCTATTGTTTATGTAATTGTTAGATGTGTCAACAAAAATGCATATTCCAGGAATCAACTTTTGCTATATTCGAAGACTGAACAGCCAAACACACGTATACATACTGGAACGATAACAGAAACAATGCCCACTGAAATAAGAAGAGTGTTTTGTTTTGAATGTGTAATGTTAAATGGGCTCATTTAGACAAACGTTTTGGTGGTGACACAATCTTTAGAGTTTGTGGAATATTTGACAATATGACCGTACTAACAGATGAAGACTGTTGGAAACAGGCCTTCAATGTGATCTTCACCACCTCCGCTGTCAATCAGAGCTTTCTCTGCCTCTCAGTTAACTAAGACACACAATTTTGTAGCCTCACACTGCCATGGCAGGAACTCCACTAAAACTCTCACACTATGTTATATTACAGATTCTCAAACCATTACAAAATCCATCTTCTCATACTGTGGCTTCTGTAAAGCATCTTATTCAACAAGAGAATTAACCAAGGAGGCCATATACTCCCTAATTGTGTTGAATAGAGTCAACTGTTCCCCACGCAGGAGCACCTTCAATGAGAAATGGAATGCAATGAGTGACATGAGTAAAACAGAAAACTTAATGACAGCAAATGAATTGAAAGACACATCTTTATAAACCTAAGAATGCTTTCACCAGCTAGTAATTGTTTTATCTAGGACTTTCAAGAGTGTTATGTGTTTTTTTTTTTTTGTAAACTTTACATCTTGAGCACAAAGGACTTTTGCGGTGACATTAATTTGTGCTTATGAGGAGATGAAGAAGACAGCACAGCTTTGGCGTTCCTAAGGTTTTCCAGTAAGGCTAACTTCTCAGACACTAATTTTAAATGGTAAACAAATGAAACCCTTCATTGGAATCTCAGAAAATTTATTTGCTTGACTTATTTTATCCTTTTGTTTAACCTAACAACAGGCTTAAAGTGTTTAAATGTCACAATAGGAGGATGTGTGGAAGCAGAGAAAAATGTATAAAGAATATTTAATGACATTTCAAAATGCACGCTGATAACAAGTAGCAATCAAAGTGGGCTACAGCAGGGTTCTATAGCTCTCAACTCTAAAACAATTTATATAGAGAGGCAATGGAGCTTTATCAGAGGCTCTCAGAGCTATTGATTATAAATGCGATTTTATTATTTTATTCAAAACTTCTTTAAGGATGACGAATTATGTTTACAAAAGTAAAACAGATTATCATTTTGAAATAAATACTCGATAGAAGATGGAAGGTAAGAGGAAACACACTTGTCTCCTTGTTTAGTTGGAGATATTGGCATTATTGCTATAATTTTCCACCATCAAATGCTCTCACTCCCATACCATGTCACCACAGTCATCACACTTGGTTCTATTATGGCGGTAGAGTGTCCTCTTACCCCTGCCTGACTCCAGCACGTAAAATGAAACAAGTTGTTCACATCTGTCTTATCTTTTAATAATGGTATTTTAAATTATAGTTATTTGTCAAAAACTCTTACACTTTAGCTGTGGATCTATAATTCCCTTGACCTATCTCCCCTGGAAAGGGCTGATGTAATTAGAAAGGTCCCACTATCAATCATTCAACTAATGTGTTTTCTCTCCCTCTCTCTCTCTTTCACTCTCTCTCTCATCAATTACACTGGATCAGATGAACTGTACGTCCTTGTGGTTGCAGTACTGTCATTGTGACTAATGGAATTTTAAAGCTTCCCTCAAAAGGAAGTTTCCTAAGGAGGCTTCTTTGCAACTGCCAATTAGACCAGAATAATTCTTGTATTTCCTGTGGAACCAGCAAAAGATTATAGCAAGTGTGGTTAAAGGTAGCCCATTTGGAACACAGCAATTTTCTTTGACATTTGATAGGTTCTGGGGCTGATTTCATTATTCAGCTCAGGGCCAGGGTGTTCCACTGTGTTATTATTATCACTTAATGCTAATGTGTTTGTAGGAAGCTGTTTCTTTCCACCTTAGAGTAGCTAGGGATGTGTGTAGGAAATGGAGCTATTATCAAGGGTTAAAACGTTGGGGCATGTACTTCTTTTTATTTTCTCATCCATAAAAATGGATCTAGTGTCTGTTCGACCAATACTTGTGTATCTGCTTGTGCCAGGGTCTACTCATTGTGGGGTGAGAATGTCGGACTACTTTGACCTTCCTTCTATGTGTAAATCCACATCTCGATAGTTTGTTTTTCAAATGTCTCAAACTACATACTCAATGGAAAGCATCACTTTCTCAGAGTTACCATTTCACTAAATGACTTCGCGTTTTTTTCTCTTTAGTGATTATCTGAAAATGTTTATGGCACTGAAGGTTTTCTAAGTTTTGTTCCCAAGAGGATAATAATTTGACTTGTAATTCTGAAATCTATGGAAACTTACCTAGTATTTTTTTTAAAATCAATTAAATCTGAACCTAAGTGACTTAGTCATGGGATAATCAATTCCTGATATCATAGGGCAATTGATCTTGATTAGAGGCCAAGACCATGGCTGAGATGCAGGAAAGGAATGATGACATTGCTTACCTAGAAGGTTCCATTTTATTCATGTGTTGCTTAGCACAGTGAGATAGAGTAAAATTCTCACCATATGTTGGACGGCCTCTCCAGTACTACTACCTATAGCACTGTGCAAAAGCTAGTGTCTCTGTCATTCCTTGGAGCAGTCCACAACTGGAGAGAACTCAAAGTGGGCATAGGCCTGTATAGTTCCAACATTCAAACCTACCATTATTTACATGGGTACCGATATTTTTATCCTCAGAATTACTTCATACCACTCTATCCTTCTCACCTATCTTCCAGACATAATATCATGCTTAACATTCATTTCATCTGAAATAGACAAAGGAGTCTGCACTGATAGACAAAAACAGAAAACCATAGTGTTTTAGTAATTTGGTCAATGTCACAGAAATGAGGCCCTAGTGGAAAGCTGTCATTGACTCTTCCTTTAATCTGTGTAATCCTCTACTATTTAGGTGGTTTAACTCTTTCAAGTATACCAGACTGAGGACTTCATTTGAAGGACTTATAGGTTGTTTCCAGTTAGTGACTGTTATGATTAAAGCTATTATAGACATAATTGAGCAAGTGTTCCTATGATATGACGGAGTGTCCTTTGGATATGTAATCAGGAGTGGTATAGCTGGGTCTTGAGGTTGATCAATTCCCTGTTTTGTGAAGAACCACTATATTGATTTCTATAGTGGCTGTATAAGTTTGCAGTATCACTGGAAAGCCCTGAGATATCATACTTGAAAGAGGACGAGGAGAAAGGGATGGACAATGAATTCTAGAAATATACTAGGAAATGCATCTATCCATAAGGATGACCTAAAGGGGAAAAATAAAAAAAAACAAACAAAAGGGAAATAAATGATGAATAAAATGTCCACAATATAAAGCATGTTCTGTTCCAGAGAAAGGGGTCTATAAATCTCCCTTTCTTTTGTTTTATGTCTTTCCCGATGTGCTATTTAATATTGAACTCATTGTCTAGTACCACCACCATGTTCTCTAAATAGATGGGATTTATTCAGTACATAACTTCACTCTCTACAGTAGCTAGAGCAGAAGCTGCTCCCAGTGGCAGATGCATTGCTTATTCCTTTTTTTCTTTTTGATGACATTACATGTACAGGGAGGAGAATTTTAGGACAGAGTTTGAATTTTAGAACAGGTACATTTTTGTATATTACTTTCCCTAGTCATATGCCTGGGGTATACAAGAAATTCTCTTTCTGCCATTGACAACAACAGGCGTTTTAAGTTTTGTTTTGTGGATGAGGCCTTCCATGCAATCAGAAAGTGTTTGGATACCCATAATATTCTCTATATTTTTGTACCAGTGGGTATTTATTGCCAGTTCAGTTATTGATCAGAGAATTGATAACTGAGTAAAACTCTTAATTACTTTTCTTCCCTAGTAGTATTAATAGGACCTGTTTCTAGTTCATGTACAGAGAATAAGGTGGTCTCTTCAAAGATTTGGGGTGGTACAGAAAGTAGGAACTTGGAAAATGAAGAAAAGATTTTAGAAGAATTGAGAAAGAAATAGTGGACATGACGGAATTTTCTTCTTTTGGTAGATAAGCGAAATGACTATTGACTTTCATGGACCTATGCAGATCTGTCATGAAACCTGGAATTTGAAGACCTTAAAGAATGAGTCATACTGCAGTCTAATTGTGTAGACAACTGTACTTGAGTTTCAGTGTACGTACTTTTATCCCTGAATTGTGAAAAAGAAAGCGATGATCCCAACAAGGTTGTTGGAGTTCAGAAAAACATGATCAGAAAAATAAACACCACTAAGCATATACTAAATATTAACAGAGGACTGTTTCCCAGAACTTTCTCAGGACAGAACAATTTAAATACAGTTGCCTGGCAGGTGCTGTAGATTATATCTGGGAAAGCATGGCAGCAAGGCAGAAGGCCCTCTCCAGATTCAGGGTACACTGAGGACAGCACTCAGCATATCCTTTCATCAGATTGGGGTTCTATAGCTATGTTCTGACAACCAACAGGAATAAACAGGTTTTATGAACTGAATGTAAATGTTTGTCACAGGAGGCACCAAATCACATCTAAGAACAATCCAGGTAACGAAATGTACCTGAGGTAAAAGGCCCTCTGCATTTTTTTTCCCTAGAGCCTGTCTCACAGTTCCCCAAGGCACTGTTCACCTTGCACCATTTCTTTGACTGTATTCAAAATTAACACTAACGACTTCATATCGAATTTTGTATACTGAAAAGCCTTAAGACTTACAGGTAGAAAACTTCAACTTATCAATATCTCATAATTCCTCTGGCCTAAGAATTCAGACAAGGAACAGAAA
>NC_022017.1:33593488-33603699 GCF_000317375.1 Microtus ochrogaster | reverse complement strand
TTCCTGGTAAGCCAGCTCGTGGGCTACAAAGATTAATAGAAATGGGTTAGATTAATATGTAAGAGCTAGCCAATAAGAGGCTGGAACTAATGGGGGCAGGCAATGTTTAAAAGAATAAGGTTCCGTGTAATTATTTTGGGTATAAAGCTAGCCATGCAGGCGGCCGGGTGCTGGGGACGCAGCTTCGCCGCTCATAATTCAACAAGTTTCAGTGTATGTACTTTTATCCCTGAATTGTGAAAAAGAAAGCGATGATCCCAAGAAGGTTGTTGGAGTTCAGAAAAACATGATCAGAAAAATAAACACCACTAAGCATATACTAAATATTAACAGAGGACCGTTTCCCAGAACTTTCCCAGGACAGAACAATTTAAATACAATTTCCTGGCAGGTGCTGTAGATTATATCTGGGAAAGCATGGCAGCAAGGCGGAAGGCCCTCTCCAGATTCAGGGTACACTGAGGAAAGCACTTTGCATATCCTTTCATCAGACTGGGTTCTATAGCTATGTTCTGACAATCAACAGGAATAACAGGTTTTATGAACTGAATGTAAATGTTTGTCACAGGAGGCATTAAATCACATCCAAGAACAATCCAGGTAATGAAATGTACCTGAGATAAAAGGCCCTTTGCATTTTTTTTCCCTAGAGCCTGTCTCACAGTTCCCCAAGGCACTGTTCACCATGCACCATTTCTTTGACTATATTCCAAAATTAATACTAACGACTTCATATAGAATTTTATATACTGAAAAGCCTTAAGACTTACAGGTAGAAAACTTCAACTTATCAATATCTCATAATTCCTCTGGCCTAAGAATTCAGACAAGGAACAGAAAACAGGAATTATATAGTCTCTACAATACTTTTAATTTAATATGGGAATACTAAAATAAGAAAACCCATAGATTTAAATAATCAGACAGTATCCTTACTCATGCGCTTGGTGGTTGATTCTGATTCACGTTTCATTGTCACCTGAGGCTGTTTTCTGGATCTCCTTGTTCTGGTCTCTCCATGAGATCTCCCTTCAAGATCAACTTTAGACCACAGGAGTCAAGTTCATTGTGTAAACACCCTTACAGTTCTCCACAAGATGGATGGAACAGCAATATTTTTACTATGTTGTATTGATAAAACTGTTACACAGCTCATATTCAAGGGAAAGATAATTATAAACTGTCGAATTAGAAAGAATGGTGAAATATTTTAGAAGGTATCCCTTAAATGGCCACAATGATCCCTCCATTGACAGATCATCCACATTTATCTCAAAGGCAAAATAAACCATATTTACTCCAAGATTTGCCAGAATCTCCTCTCATTTCTCACATCAAATCTAGGGACAAATATTGATTCCAAGTACTTATCATCAGCCAATTTTAGAGCTATGTTTAATTAAAACAACCAAAAATTATTCTTTATTTCAAGATAAAAGATGCTGTGTGATGCTGAAGTAGTTTGGATTTGGAGTTAATCCGTCTCCATATGAGTACTTCTCAATTTCTTTTGTTCTTCTTCCATAGCTGTTTGTGAACATATGTTTATGGTTTTATGAAAACTAGGATGGTATTTGGCACTGCGCATAAAGAGTTGACATAATCGTGATTTAGTTGACTGGAGAATGCTCAGTGACTCAGGAAAATACATTCATGAGATTAAGTCTGGTAAAGTAGCTTTTAGGGATGGGAGTGCCACAGATGCAAGGAACAATGTTTACTAAAGTTTAATTGTAAAGGCAGTGCAGAAACTTGACTTAGAGTCTTTTCACTTTAATAAAAGTTGTAGGTAGAGGTGATTTGGATTCAAAGAACAATTAAATTATTCTTCATATATCAGATTAGGACCTTTTTTAATCTGTTAGAGAATAAAAATTTTATGAATGGTGCAGATGTAAATTGCTGGCTCACTAGGAACCAACACTTGACTGATAATTCACAGTAATTCATCCTAAAATTATCTGTGCTATCAGCAGTGTACAGGAGTCACACAGCACAGGTTTGTTCACCAGACTAACTGGTCTTCAGTGAAGAACAACTCAACTGTCAACCCTAGACCATCATTCCCACAGAACCTGCTCATCATGAAGTTAACCTTATTTAGATGTGAGTTCATTTCCCCCATTAGTATTATTTTCCTCAGATTTTCAAGGATAAGTAAGCCACAATGTTATTTGGACATTAGTTATAGAGATGACATAATAATCATCTTATAGAAATGTAGTCATGGAATTGCACACCTGTAATCTTATAATTTGAGAAGTATAGTTGGGATGCTCAAGAGTTCAAGGTCATCTTTGACAGTGTACTAAGTTCAAGGTTCTTCTTGGGCTACCTGAGATCAGGTCTTAAAAGGAAAAAAAAAAACAAACACAAAAGAAGACAGTGTAGAACAAAGAGGCCATATTGATTATTGTAGGCCAGTCATAATAAAAGAAGAGTTTCAGAATATGGAATCCAAACCAAGAAATCTTCTTAGGATATAAGTTTAATTATATACTAGCAATTACTAATAAATCTATCACTTATCAAAGGAGCCTCTAGTAATCTGTTGAGTAAGTAAGTGTTCAATGTTTTTTTGGGGGACCGGAAACAAGGAAAATGGGAATTTCATGTAGCCAAATTTGTTCCAGCATCACCCATGCCCTTTGCTTGTCTCATCATGGTTCAAAGTGGGCAGGAACAAAAAAATCAAACTTCAATGAAGTAAACAGGGAAAAAGGAAAGGGTTTTCCAGTAAAGTACAAGTCTCATTATTTGCTTACTCACCAAGTCCAAATGTGTCTATCACAAATTTTTAGAGACCAATGATGGTGTTTTATAATGAGTGCTACAAACACATGACTATATGTTCATCTGTATATCGCAGATAGTGAATCTTGGGTGTAATCACAAATATTTTTTTTGTCTCTTTTAAATTTCCATGTTGGATGTTTCTATCTTAAGGACTAAAATTTTCTTCCAGGTATTTTCAGAAATTGGCAAGATTTTTTTCTTTTGTTTTCTTTATTTTATTTTTTAAAAAGAAAACACACTATCTTTTTTCATTTTACATACCAATCCCAGTTCCCACTCCCTCCCCTTCTCTCATACCTCCCTCACCCCATCTGCCCTACCCTCCATCCACTCCTCAGAAAGAATAAGGCACATTGCATTGGGGAAGGTCCAAGGCCCTCCCTAATATATTTAGTCTGAACAAGGTATCCATTTAAAGAGAATGGGTTCTCAAAAAGCCAGTACAAGCAGTAGGGAAAAATCCTGGTACCACTGCCAGTGGTCCTTCCAGTCTACCCCAGCAATACAACTGTTACCCACATTCAGAGGGTCTAGTTTGGTCCTATGCTGGTTCCTTCTCTGTCTCACTGGAGTTAGTGAGCTTGCATTAGCTCAGGTAAACTGCTTCAGTGGGTATCTCCATCATAGTCTTGACCTCTTTGCTCATATTCTCACTCCTCACACTCTTCAACTGGCTTTGGAAGCTCAGCCCAATGTTCTGCTGTGGGTTTCTGCCTCTGTTTTCATTAGTTTTTGGATGAAGGTTCTATGGTAACATTTAGGATACTTATCAATCTGGCTACAGGGCAAAGCCAATTCAGGCACCCTCTCCTCTTTTGCTTAGGGTCTTAGCTGGGGTCATTCTTTTGGATTCCTGGGAATTTCTCTAGTGCCAAGTTTCTTGCTAGCCCCATAATGGCTCCCCCAATAAAAATATCTCTTTCCTTGCCGTCATCTCTGTCCTTCCTCCATCTTGACTATCCTGGTCCCTCAAGTTCTCCTCGCTCCTCCTCTTCTCCCCTACTCTTCTCCTTCCACCCTCCCTCCTCCTCCTACTCCCATCCTCCCAATTTTGTCAGGTAATCTTACCTATTTCACCTTTCGACGTGTATCTAAATATGTTTTTCTTAGGATTCACCTTCTTCCTTAGCTTTTTTAGGATCATGAACTATAGGCTCAATATTTTTTATTTATAGCTGGTATCTATTTATGAGTGAGTGCATACCATGTTCATCTTTCTGGGTCTGGGTTTCCTCACTCGGGATATTTTTTCTAGTTATATCCATTTGCTTGCAAATTTCAAGATGTCGTTGTATTTTATTGCTGAGTATTTTCTTTATCCATTATTCAGCCGAGGGGCATTTAGGTTGTTTTCAGGTTCTGGTTATTACAAATAATGTTGCTATGTACATAGTTGAATAAATGTCCTTTTGATAAAGGTAATGCAAATGTCTAAATAACAGAGATCATATTCAGTCTATGCCAAATTATTTTATTTTTAGTGTTTATGTGTGTGTGTGTGTGTGTGTATCATGTATACAGATACTGACAGAGGCAAGTAAAGGGTGCCAAATGCCTCATGTGGTTTTACAGATGTGAGCCACTTGACACAGGTGGGAGAAAGCAAACTCTGCTAATCTGCCAGAGTAGTAAGTACTCATTACTTCTAATCCATGTTTCCAGCCTCTGTTGTAGATTGTATCCTGACTCTTTATATTAATCATTACCCTTTTCACTACCTTTAGGACTCCTCTGGGTCATAAGCATCTTGTGGCCAGGGCTTGTGTTCTCACTGCTTCTGGGCATATAACATTGTTTAGTGCCCCTTGGAGTCAGTAGCAATGATTGCTCAGTGAATGCTTCTCCTTCATTCTTTGGGAGAGTGCAATTAGGTCACAGGATTGAAATGGCTCTCCGATGTGCTGCCATTTGATCAGGTGCTAAATGTGCCTCATCACCAGAACATTCTCAATCGACAGTAACAAGTTGTCCTCAGGCAGGGCAACATCTCCCTGAGAAACAGAGATCCAGCATCCAGCTTTGCATTATATCACTGTAAGGCAAATCAGCAGTTGCCGGAGATTTTCTTTTTAATGTTTTATTAATGGAGCTGTCATCTGACAGTTTGAGTATTTTAATTTTGCATGACCTGAATGTTACTTTGGACACTGCTGATTGCAATATCCACCTGGGTCACTTGGAATGTTGAGCTGGCTGAGCAGAACAAGCTGAGCAGAGTTCACCCATACTTTCCCAGCAGCAGACATTTCCCCTGGTAATGGACTTCTTTTCGGAAGCATCAGGATGGTGTACAGGTCCATGAAAGGTCCAGATTGGTGTACACACACAACCAGCCAACCGTCCCCTGCCCATGTCTGCATCATCTTCTAAAGCAGAAGAGGGTAAAGAATACAATCTTTGATAACAAGATTGGGATGTTCACGTTCTGTTTCTATGGGACACACTAATTTACCTTTCAGTAACTTGGTGTTTTCTCTGGAAGTAAGGGAAATTGCATCTGTTTCACATAGGATTTGTGAGGATCCTCGGGATGTCTAATATGTCACACAATCCCTTATGGAAGACCACCAATGTTCAAGGATATTTCATAACAAGTTTTAGTAAAAATTATTATTATTGGCTTGGCACCGACATGGTAGTGCCAATGATACCAAGATAGGAATTCAAAGTGACTCAAATTGAAAAGTTTAAGACTTTTCTTTCATTAGTGTTGCATTTTCTGAACAAATATGTCATTCTCTTACACTAGTTTGTACATTTCTCTTATACATGAGATTATACATTTGAAGAAGGCATTTCTAAATTAGTTAGTTTTGTGTTTACCTCATTTATATTCAGAACAGGGAATAAGAATACTTTCATGAGAAAAGGGGAGTGATATTATCAGTCAATATAGGTGTTAATTTAAAGGAAATACTGGGAGTGTTTTCGCCAAACTGAAGTGATAGCTTACTTGAAAACCTTGTATAACTGTATCTAAACCATCGATGTATAGTTAACAAATTAAATGCTTCTAAGTCATTTTACCACAAGTCAAAAGTGACATCTTTTTATTCACATTTCTTCACAACTGAGCTATTTCTAACTTTGGTTTTTCTATACATGTGACCCACATAAAAATTCTATCTTCCAAAATAGATGTATCAATGTGCTTTTGAATTTCTCCCTTTCTCTGAAACCATGTCTCAGGGCAACCAAATTAAAGCTCTGTTCTACATCACTTAAAACCTGTTCCTTTCATATCTTTCTTTCAGATACATCCCTAAACCAGCATTAGTTATAGATATTAGAAAAGTGTCCCAAGTGGTGATATGTTTCTTCTGTTGCCCAAAACAAAAATGCCAATCTTAATTAGACTTTCATGATAAATTCAAGCCCCCACAGTGTCACAGTCTCTGGTCTTACCTCAATGTGCATCTGGAAGCCCAGGCCATAATCTACTCAATGGTCCTTCTGACAATTTATATGTCCATGAATATGTTTAGCTATCAAAGTCTTTTTTAACTGCCTGGGATTGCCTTCCTGCTTTGCTTCATGGTAGAATTTGTGCTTTACATTTCAACTGCAATTTATTTGACGCCAACTTTAATAAAGATATCCTGCCTCCCTTGGGAAGAACTGGGAATAACATTTAAATTCCAAAGCATTTCATCCACACCTCCAGAATTCCCTAGTCATTTAAATGCAGAAGATAACTCTATTTTATTGAACTTATCCCTGCTGTTGGGACAAGACAGAAAGATATTCTGACAAAATGTGTAGTTTGTGATATACCTAAACATTATCTAAATATTTAACCTATTAATTTGTTTGAGAAATTTACACATGCTTCTAATGTGTCTTGATCAAGTCTACCCCAAGGTCTCTTCCCTCCAACCCTTACCTTGTCATAATTCCCTATCAATTTCATGTACTCTTTTATTAACTACTGAGACCAACTAGTACTGCTAATATATGCGAGGATATAGGATTATACACTGGTGCACAGGCAGCCTAGCCAGGGCAGCAACATTGAAGAAAACTGGTGTTATCAAATGCTAGTAGCTCCTTAGTTATAGGTAAATCTTTTTGTACCCTTCCTCTATTCATGCTTAACTTTTGACTGGCTTGATGTTTTTTTAAATCTTGTGCATTGTTTTATTTAGGGCTTCTATTGCTATGAAGAGACACCATGGCCATGGCAACTCTTATAAAGGAAGAACATTTAGTTGGGATGGCTTACATATTCAGAAGTTTAGTCCATTATCATCATAGTGTGACATGGTGGCATACAGGCAAACATGATGCTGGCAAAATAGCCAGGTGTCCTACATCTTGACTTATAGACAACAAGAGGTGGTCAGAGATACTTGGCATGGCTTGAGCATACATGAGACCTCAAAACCTGACACATTTACTCCAACAAGGCCATGTCTATTCCAATTAAAGCACATCTCATAATAGTACCACTGTCTTTGGGGTCATTTTCTTTCAAGCCACCAGATGGATGTAGCCTCATCCATTGTGAGTACATGTGAGCAATGGTCCTGTCATGTCCAGAAGATATTTTTTCACAGAAGTCAGTCCTTTACAACTATAGATCTTACAGCTCCACTTCCTTTATGTCCATTGTGCAGGAAGAAAGATATATTAAAACAAGACATGGTTGTGTGTGGTGAGCTTCATGAGTTCTACTATGATTTTACCTAGTGTAGGGATAGCCCAGCCCCTTAGAGGGCGTGTTTGCCTCGGGCTAATGTTTACACATAAATCTGGGTCCTGCTGCTCTCTTTTTTGTATTTCCTGCTCATCGCTGAATCCCTGGTGTTGTAAGCTATCCCTTCATTAAAATTTGCTGTTTCATATTAAGCTAGCCTGGTTATTACGCCGATTCCAACTTAGGATTCTATTTTTCTTATTTATAACAATTTCACGTATAAGTATATATTTTATATAATACACACACACACACACACATATATAAAATCTTGATCACATCTATCCACACATCCACAACTTCCTCCTTTTGACTCCTCCATCAATATGTGCTCCTTGTATTTTCATGTCATTTTCGTTTTAATAATGTGCTGAGTCCAATTCATGATGCCATCATGGGAATGGGCAATATACTACACCCAACAGAAAAATGATCCTGCCCCATATTTCCATCTACCTTTCATAACCCATGTGCACAATTATCCTTTTCATGGCCCAGAGACCTTCCTTCGTCATAGTCTACTTCCTGACCTCGTAAGACATCTGACACTAAATACATGATCTAAAAATGTGAAGTTAGTTTCCTATGTCAGGGAGATTATGTGTTTGTACTTCAGAACCTTCACTGCACAAAGTATTTAACCATTTTGATCCATTTTCTTATAAATTATGTCTTCAGTTTTCATTTTCAATTGCATATATGTAACACATTTCATCACCCATTTACCTGTTCATGAGCATCTAGGTTGATTTCACTTTCTAGGTATTAAAATGAGTAGAAATGAACACATGTGTTATGGAAGTTAGAGTCTTTTGAGCCTATGTCCAATGATGCTCTAGCTGGGTTTATATCCGAATTGTAGTTTTAACTTTTCTATGAATCATCACACTGACATCTGTAGTAGCTACACCGATTTGCACTCCCACCAAGGGTTGATGAGTGATCTCTTTTCCCCAGACTCAGGCCATCTTTTGCTGTTACTCTTGATCTTGATGTTAGACATTGTGGCTAATGGAATGGGATCTCAAAATAATTTGATTTTATGATCCCCTGATGTGTAAGAATGTTGAAAACTTAAAATGTTTTTAGTCACTTGTATTTGTTCCTTTGATACAACCAAAGTTGGTTCCATAGTACATTTCATTGCATTGTTTTTCTGATGTTTTGAGTTCTTTGTATAATAGAGATAACTAATCCTCTCTCAGGTATAGAGTTTGGGAAGAACTTTCATCCTGGAGGTTGTCTCTTTAGTTGATTGGCAATTTCCTTTGTTTTGTAGTAGCTTTTTAATTTTGTGAGATCCTATTTATCAATCATTTGTGCTATTTCCTGAGTAATCTAAGTCCTCTTCAGAAAGTCCATATTTACTCTATATCTTGAATGGAACCTCCTGTTTTTTTTTTCTAGTGGTTCCAGAATTTCAGACATTTCGTTGAGGTCTTTCATTCACTTGAAATTGGATTATTATGTAGGGTGAGGAATAAAAGTCTAATCTGATTCTTCTACACAAAGATACCAATTTGATACTTGTTGAAATGTTGCCTTTAACTTGATGTGTTTATGAAGTTTTGTTTAAAAGTCACATGACTATGCCTGCCCAAATTTTTACATAGATATTCTACTATCTCTTTAATATACATGCTTGATTTTGTGCCAGCCCCATGGGGCTTTTATTGTTAAGGCTCTGTAGCATAACTTGAAACTAGGCATTATTCTACTTATTCAGGATTGTTTAGGCTATCTGGGGTCTTTTATATTCATATAAATTTTAAGATATTTTCTACTTTCCTGAACAATTATTCTGGTATGTTGATTGTTATTTTATAGAAATCATATACTATTTTTGGTGGGATTGCTATTTTGTACAATATTTATTCTCCTGATACATGAACATGCAAGGTCTTTTTGTCTTCTAGTATCTTCCTCAATGTACCTCTTTAGTGTTTTAAAGTTTATTATAAGGATCTTTCATGCCCTTGGTTAGTTTCACTACAAAAATTTTTTAGGTTACTAAGGAGGGAATTTTTCCCATGATTTCCTTCTCAATATATTTGTCATTGGTGTGTAGAAAGTCTGCTGATTTTTAGTAGGTTGATTGGATATCCTGGAAATTTGCTGAATGTGTTTATTAGTTCTAAACATTTGCTGATTGAATCTTTAGGGTCTCTTTTGTATAGAATCATAATATCCTCAAATAGAGATACTTTGACTTTTTCTTTCCAATTTGTATTACTGTTATTTGCTTTTTAATCTTATGGCTCTTGCTAAGATTTCTAGCAAAAAAGGAATAGAGAACATATACACCTTTATCTTTATCCTGATTTCACAGGAAATATTTTGATTCTTACTTTGTTTAATATAATGTTGGTTATAGTTTTGTGATATATTGTCTTTATTACAATTAGACGTGCTCTTTCAACTTAAATTTCTTTAGGAATTTCTGCAAGTCAGATTTTGCCAGAGTGGTTTCTGCCTTTATGGAGAGGACTATGTGCTTTCTATCTTTAATTCCTTTCAAGTATCTTACAACATTTATAGTTTACATATTAAGTCATTGCTGCTTCTCTAGAATAAGGGTGGGTTCATTATGGCAAATGATCTTTCAATGTGTTCTTGAGTTTTGTTTGCAAATACATGGTTGAAAAAATTTTGCATATGTGTTTCATTTATCTTAAATTTTCCAAATTAACAAAAAATGTTTTAAATAAGACATGATTAT
>NC_022017.1:33584044-33593272 GCF_000317375.1 Microtus ochrogaster | reverse complement strand
CCCCCTCCTCCCACCCTTCTTCCCCTCCCCCAACTCCTTGCTCAGTAGCAGAATAGGATCTAGTAAATTGTACTGCTGTGTGTGTGCGTGTGTGTGTGTGTGTGTGTGTGTGTGTGTAGTGCCTCAATCATATCCAGGCCTTGTCTAGCCACATAGATGAAGCAGATTCCCTGTTTGCAGAGTGCTGTAGCTGTTGCTATCTTATGTCTTAAGACTTTCATGAACTGCATGACATTCTTGGGTTGTAGCTATTGCTGTGAGAAAGAAGTCAAGCTCCTCAAAACACAGTGGCTTCACCAGATGAATTATGTTTAAATTTTCAAAGAATCAATCATTTTCACTTTCATATTTTTATTTGTCTGTTTTCCATTTTATTAATTTCTACAGTGACTATAGTGATCTCAGTAGACTACTTGATTTGAAGTTTGTTCAGGCTTTCTCCCATAATGTAATAATATGCATCCTTAGATTATTTATTTGAGCTCTTTCTAACTTTTTGATGTAGCAATTTAGGGCTATAAATTTCCCTCAAAACTATTTTTACTGATTTTATACCATAGGTTTTGACATGTTGTGCTTTAATTTTCTATTTAGTCTAAGATTTTTTAAATCTTTCTTTTTATTTTTTTATGGACCTGATGATTTTCTAGTGTGTTATTTAATCTCTATAACTTTGTATACAATCTGTGTTTTCTCTTGCAGTTGGTTTAAAGTCTTATTTTCTTGTAAGCAGATATTACAGAAGCCATTGTTTTAATATTCTTATACTTATTAATAATTAGCTGTATCCTAATATATGCTTCATTTTAGAAAAAATTTACTGAACTATTGAGGATATTGTGCACTGTGCACATAGATGCACTTTGCATATGAGTGAATGGTAAGTGTATTTGATCTATGACATAATTTAGTTATTTTGTAATTTTAGGGTGAGTTATGTATCTTTTAATTCTTACTGTCACCTTTTTATTATTTAATTTTTGTCCTTATCTGATTATATTAGTTCCTCAACCTTGTCTTTCAGTTCAGACATTGTTTTCTTGCCTTGTTCCGTTCATTTTTGAGATTTTTCTATAGGAATTTTTATTTAACTGATATTTTTTCATACACAGTATTTCAAATCCATTTACCCTCAGTATTTTTGTCTTTGTTGAATTCATTTTTAATATCATTTCAATTACCTTCCTCATCTAACCCAGTTGTTGGTATTCTCAACTAGGAGTTTGCTTTTCCTTTTTGATCTATTTGAGCTTATTGATTGTATTATTGATAATTTTGTACTTATGTAATAATTACTTTGAGTTCTCTGGAGTTTTATGTTACTATCACTTTGTGACATTACTGTATCTTTAGAAATATTTGGAGGAATTTAGTTGCATTGATTTTTTTAAAAAAAATATATGTTAAGATGTTGGAATGTAAACATATTGAGTTATTTCATTGCAGGGAATTCTTAAATCACCTGTATTCTTTTAGATGATGTATTTTCATTGTCCAAATACTATCACTGAAGTGATAGAGATGAAGTGCATAGTTCAGTAAATAGTTTCTTTGTCTTGGTGCCTGGTGAAAACTCTATATTATTTCCCAAGTAAAATATTAAATGTGAGAACAACCACCATTGCTGGTTGTTAAAACTATACAAATTTTTGTACTAGCCAATTAATAGCAGTGTCCTCTCCTACTTCAGTGTTTTTAAGGGATTCTGAGTGTTTTAAAGAATGAGTGTATAATTCTTGTACCTTATCTTAGGATCCTTTTCTTCTTTTGGTTTTACTTGTTTAACTTCTATGTGATAGTTTTTGCTTTATCTTATTGATATGGGGTGTCCTTCTGTATATGTGTTGATTCTATTGATAGGTGAATAAAGCTGTTTTGATCAATGACTTAACAGGGTAAGTCATGTAAGAGATCTGAGCAGAGATATATAGAAAGAGTAGATGAAGTCAAAGAGATGCCATGTAGCTGCCTAAGGAGAAAGGAGTCACCAGAATTTTTGAGGTAAGCCACAGGCACATGATGATACACAGATGAATAGAAATGGGTTAATTTAACATATAAGAGCTAGCTAGGTAGGACTACACCTAAGCTATTGGCCAAACAATATTGTAATTAATATAGTTTTGTGTGATTATTCAGGAAACTAACAAACAATCTCCAGTTACATTTTATCTTGTAATATTTTTTCAAAAAAATGAATGAGAGCATAACAGTTACTAGTATAAATATTTTCAACTGATTCATCATTTATACCTGCTGGGAGAGGAAAGATCAGCTTTCTCCAATGGAGTGACACTGGTTAGTATATAAAACACTCCAAGTCAAGCCTTATATTCAGAATTAGGTGACCAACATATATTGGACTCCACACTCTGTGTGTGAGTGTGTGTGTATGTATGTGCTTTTATTCTGCTACAACATTATTGGTTATTTCCTTTTAGGGTGGTATTTTATTTTTTCATGGTTGGGGGGGTGTTATTGTACTGTGTTTTGTTTGATTTTTGAGGGAGAACTTAAAATTGGGTAGACAAGGTTAAGGAGGGAAAGGATCTGGATGAACTTTGGGAAGGGGAATATATGATGAAAATATATTAAAATTTAAAAGTTATTTTAAATTATAAGAATATAATAAAGCATACACAGTGACATCTCTGTCTGAGTATAACTAGCCAAGGATATTATGAACCATATTCAGATCATTGTTTGAAAGCTTAGGAATGAGAGAAGCAGGGTTTGCAAGGATAAAATAACTTTCAGATAAAAAAATTAAGTGCTTATGGTAGCTTGGAGAGTAATTGGGGATGTTGTTAGTGTCCTTGGAGTTTAGACACTATCAAATGTAGGAAAAGACATAAATAAGTAGCAAAAATGAAAGAAATCCATAAGAATGTAGGACTTATAAAAATGAGGAAGAGGAGACATAAAAATAAGAGTTGAAGTATAAAAATATGTATAATGTGTAAAGGGTAGTAAAAATTATACTGCAGTATGGTTGTAGAAACACATACTGATACCTGAAAATTTAATTGAACAGCACACACACACACACACACACACACACACACACACACACACGAAGAGACAGATATTCAAAGTTAGATACTGAATGATCAAGAGATAGTGATTTGCTAGTATAACCACAGTGAGTTAAAAGGAGAAGTTCTCATATCCTTCCCACTCTAGCGTGCTCTATTGGGGCTGTGTGAGGTAAGTTCTGAAATCTCAGTGTTCTGTGTGGTTCTCTGTGAGGAATAGGAGGTTATATGTCCTTTCATGTTGGTTACTTTAGGGTCATCAATTCTGCTGTGACCTCTTTCTCTGAGTATTTGGAGCATTGTGACACTCAACACAGGTAGGATTGTTGCTGTTAACAATGATGAGCACAAATATATGGTTATTAATCATTGTTATTATTGTTTTTATACTGAAGTAGCGTGCGTTGAATCTAGAGTCCAACACAGGTGGGTCAAGCACTGTGCCACTAAGCTTTATGCCCACTAACTTATTATTACTAATATTTATCACAACCTGAGAACATGTTACTTACTGAACATTGTTTTTTTTAACAATCAATATGCTAGTTCATATTTACTAAATAACTTCTGAGTGGTTTTCCTTCCTAGGAGTAGGAAGACTGGTAGAAATTGTAATAACATAATTCATGTAGAAATCCTCGTATGATATATACTGTTTGAAATTAAGCACATTAAAATTGATTCACTTTGAGAAATGGACTAAATTAAGGAAATTATATAAAGTCACATAATCTTTATGAGGTTAAGTCAGAAATGAATCTCAGGAAGACTGATTCATTTGTCTTTCTTCTTAACAACCCCAGGAACAGACAGGAAAAAAAAACTATCTGTGTGGATATGGCATGAGGAAAAAGTAATAGGTGATCAAGTGATGAATTAGTAAGTAACATATGCATTCTACAAAAAGGTTATTTGAGTGATGGAGAAAGGGACAATCATAGGTCAAGGAAAAGGAGACTTAAAGATTGAATGGTGTCATCATCCAACTGGGATTCAACTTCCTATTAAAGGAAATAGCTACCCAGTGTTTTGATAAGAATGAAAGTTTAAGAACCAGGAAGCAAGCTTGTTTGTATATCTAAAACATAGTGGATTTAGTTAGAACTCTTGGGAAAGAAAATGAAATATGGACAATGGAAAAGATCCTTGTTCTAGGAATTGGTATTTCACCTTCAAAGACTGTGATAGATTCCATAAAGTGCATTATTTGACAATTTCATTATGATGCAAACAGAATACAGTGTGCTTACACAAGCCAACAGGCCACATCACTAGACATCATAGGTCTCATCCTATGAGAATATCACTTTGACTGAATCATTGTCAGAGCACACAGGAAGCTGCATGTAGAATGGAGAAAAGGTTGTCAATAGGACACCAGTGGACTCTCGGTTGCATAGATCTAGCATTATCGATGGAATTTTTGAACTAGAGTAGTAGCAGAGTTGATGAGATAAATATTTACATGATACTTAAAGCTTTCAATCTTGTGTTTTGCTCCTTTAAGAGGTAGTAATGGGGGCACAGAGTGGTTTAGAATTTTAATTTTAATTCAGTTTTCTGTTATAAACCCAAGATGAAATTTGAATCTCAGTCTGCCCAGTTCTAAATCCTACAAATCTGACATTTTAACATTTCTGGGAGAAAACAAGTTTCTCACAGAATCTCAGAAAACAGGGATTTCAAGGCTGGTGACATTCTTGGCCACAGCAACCAGGCAAGTAAAGTCATAATCAAAAATACATACAAGCTCTACATATATAAGAAGTAGCTGATGAAGGAGGCCAACTCATATAGTCAATGGAATCTTAGAGTCATGGTGGTGCAAGGACCAGATTCATAGGAGTGTCTCCTGTGCTGACTCACAAAGAGATAAAATGGCTTCAATTACAGGTACAGGCTGAGGCTCATGACCAGGATGGGTAGTCCCAATATGGTACAGAAAGCCTAAAAGACTTCTGGATATTCACTGTTGCTCATCCCACATAGAACATATAAAAAAACTGAGTTCTGTTATTACTCAAAAGAAGGTAACCACAATGGCAACAGCATCAACAATGACAACAACAGAAAGATGGAATCATCAACAGGGTAACTGAGATCACTAGCAAGACATGAACACAATGAGGAAAAAAGCTAGACTGTCACTTCGGCCATACATCGATATAGAAGCTACTGGAAAGTGCTGCCCCTATTTAAACTGATTCTTTCCACCTAAAATCACCTGATCAAGAAAATCTCTTGTAGTTTTTCTTTGCATCTTGCTTCTTGGTTTAGTTCAGATCCAGCAATGCTGACAACCAACACCAGCCATCACAATGAGAATGGGGTAGGGTTCTGCATTTAATTCTCATGCCATTTCACTTCAAAGGAAACTTATGAGATGTATTTGGTTATGGTTGCAATATGAAAACAAAGATGAGGGCTTCAAAAAGTATTCTATTGAAAGTGTCTCCTAGGGAATTGAGCTCTCAAATCTTAGATTCTATAATCTATTTATTTAACATTCTGCAAATTTTAGTTTTTTGAGGCTGAAGCTGAGAAAAGCAAGAGCCATTCTGAAGGTGACAGCAGTAAAAGTCACAGCCTACTAGAGGTTCTTAGATTTGGAAATGTTATCTCTGACTATTTAGAGATTTTTGAGTTGTAAAGTTAACTAATCATGTACTGTATTGATTTATTTCCCTGTCTTCCTCCAAAATTGGCTATTGGGAACAAAAGAATCTATACAAGACTTATCTGTGCAGTTTGGGCTCACAGTGTTCAGATGGAAAAGAAGAGTCAGTTTCCTGACTATAGGCTTCCATTTTGCTGGATTCATTGTTACTGCTGGTATTCAGTTTGGTGGGAGCTTTCATTTTTAATCTTAATAGTTATGAAATATAGCCATGCTTTCCTTTTATTGAGCTTCTGGTTATCCATCTGTAAGATAAAGCATGGATAATTCCTCTAAATATTTATTTATTTTCAATTATGTTCTTATGCCTGTATATAGTTATGTGATTGTGTGTGTAGCTGTCCATGGAGATCAAAGGCATTGGGTACCTGGAGAAGGAGTTACAAGCAGCTAGGAGCCATTGAATGTGAGTGCTGGGAACTGAACTTGGGTTTTCTGCAGAAAGCAGTATCTGTTCATGGCTACTAAACCATTCCTCAAGTTCTAGTAATTTGTTATTACAGTACTAGCTCTATGTTATATAAAGAAATATTATAAACTTAGAACCAGTGGATTCATGGCTTAAGATAAAATCTATGTTAAAATTAACAGATATATCTTCACATTCAACAAACTTCTCATATCAATAATATAAATCTACCTTTTATCTTCTATCTTGCAACAATAACTACAGTCATCAAGTTAGGCAGTCCAAGGGTTTGATATCTAGCACAAGTATGATTAATGTTCTGGCCACATAGAGATGATTTCTTTAATGTAATGAGTCCCTGTTAAGAGACTTATCATTGGAGCTACTATAATATCCGCTACATTGGGACTCTGACTCACGCCTCTATCACTCCAATTCTCTTTCCACACATTTGTTAAACAAATAATTTTAGAAAACAACGTATCCAATACTGCATCAACACTGTTGAAAATCCTTCAATGATTCCCTGCAGTTTTTTTAAATATCTATTTATTTATTTATTTATTTATTTAATATGTATACAATATTCTGTCTGTGTGTATCTCTGCAGGCCAGAAGAGGGCACCAGACCTCATTACAGATGGTTATGAGCCACCATGTGGTTGCTGGGAATTGAAATCAGGACCTTTGGAAGGGCAGGCAATGCTCTTAACCACTGAGCCATCTCTCCAGCCCCGATTTCCTGCAGTTTTATGAAGAAAAATTTTAATCCCCCCTGTAATATTGGAAGCTATTATATAAATTTGGAAGACATCACAAACATCTTTTTTTTTTTTTTTTTTACCAAAGCTTCCCCTTCTGTGATGTCCTGCCTCCAGATCTCATGGTCTCTTTTTTATCTTGATGACATATCAATATACAAATATTCCATTTCTGCTACAGAAGTCACTGGAGATGATTGCCATTCTCAACAATTTGTTAGCCAAAACTGTTCTACACTAGGGCTATTAAGAACTGGTTTCTATGCCTCTACAACCTCAGCCATTAGAATTGTCTTAATGAAGACAGGAGGTATAGTGCAAATATTTAGAATCAAGGATATGGTGGTGGGTGGCTCACTAGGTAAGAGTACTTTCTGCACAAGCTTCGGGTCCTAATTTTGAATCTCTATATCATGATAGTGCAGTTAGTTTTTACGTGTAGTATTATGTGCTTACAAGACTTAAATTAAGAGATATGACAAAAGAGGATGCTGGGAAATTTCTTGAAATCATGAGATTTTCTGAGTTCTTTAGATTATGAACTTCACATGGCTAGAATTGAAGAAAATATCTGAATCAACTTTCATGCTATATGAGTCATATGACTATTGTCTGATGCCACTGAATATCAGCACTAACAAGTTTGATGTAAGGGATTGTAGCTCAGCTGGCGTACCTTAAGTAGTGGTTGCTCTTCCTTGCTGGTGATGCTTCAGGAACATGAACACATGGAAATAAATTGTTTTGCAGACGCCACAGTTTCGACAGAGCACTGGTCTGATTTTTTGAACCATTGATATATTTCATTAACTATGAAACAGTTGAATTTTGAAGACATCTTCATTCCAAAAAGTCAAGGTGCTAGCTAATATTCCAAAACCTGGATTACAAGGATTTCCTCCAAGCCCCTAGGAGATAAGACCATATTTGCATGGGACTGTGATTTGGCAGGATGCCGAGCTACACTGCAGCAAAGACTCTGTTCACATTTCTTCTTGAAACCATATTTTCTGCGTTGACTAGCTGGCTGTTTTGGATTGCCTCAGGGTGGTAATCGGCGACTGAGCTGTCAGACCAGATGGCATTATTTATTTATTTTATAAAGAAAAGGGAGGGGGGAAAGGCACGATGCAAATTAGAAAGTCCATATTTAGTCACGGAACAGAAAAATAAAGGAGAAAAAAAATGATTTTAAGAAGTTCCAGATGTTGTGTGTTTTTTATTTGCAAAGCCACCGCGTAAAGGGGAGTGCTGTCACAAACAGAAAGAGGAGAGAAAGAAGGGGTAAGGAACCACAAAATCCACAGGATGGTATTTAGTTGAATTTGCTTGTTACAGCTTGCATTTATAGAGAATAAGGACGTTTTTCTTTTAAAAAAAATGGAGAAAAACTCCGCACTATTTACATATGAATAATTACCTTCATACTGTGTCTACACGAGGCAAACAGAACGGCTTCAGCTGCTCAAGTTCCACAGTGTTGTGTCTTAATCACCGAGCCCACCTTGCTTGTTCCAGGAGCCATCTGCGAGGCTCTATTGTGTTCTGCTGTCTTCAGCTGTTTCCTTTGGTCCAAAGCAGGACTTTAATTAGCATCCATTAACACACTGCCAAGAGCATCTTCCATCAGCCTTTTATATCGCTTCAGATGGAGAAGAAATTATGATTCCTGAAATGAATTGTGTCTTGTCTGTGTGCCAGGATTCTGCAGACATCACAATCCAGCATGCCGCGTCTCTTCTTCGGGTCTCTAAAGCTTTGATTTGTAATAGTCTAAGGGATTGACATACTTGCTGTACTGAACTAATTTAGGGAACAGGGGTTAAACTGCTGTTATTGACATATAGAGTTTCCGTTTTCTGTTCTGTTCCATATCTATATCTACTTGTTTCCTCAGTTGATTATTTTAGAAATATTTTCTTTTTATTTATTTATTTGTGTGTGTGTGTATGTGTGTATGCATGTGCACATGTGTGCAAGTTCCATGGAGTAGCATATGCTTTTAGCTGCTGAGCCACCTCTGCAATCCCCCTCAATTGGTCCTTGAATGAAAGATTATCAGCCTTCCTAGATACAATCTTCATATAGTAGGTATCAGATCTGGTGTTTCCAAGAACCTTCTATGAAAACTGATGCCACTATTTTGCCATGCTGAGGACTAAGTATATCTTTCCAGTACGGGTCTTCATAAAGCATCAATGCCAATGTGCTCCCTGGCCTTATGGCCCTGGCAGAATAATTTTCTTTTTCTTTTTTTTAAATTTATTTATTTATTAAGGATTTCTGCTTCCTCCCCGCCACCGCCTCCCATTTCCCTCCCCCTCCCCTGATCAAGTTCCCCTCCCT
>NC_022017.1:33558762-33583809 GCF_000317375.1 Microtus ochrogaster | reverse complement strand
TTCTTGATGTAGTTTCTTTGACAGAAAATTGGTACAGACAGTGTTAGGATTATTTTATTTGCCAAATTTGTCAAAAGCAACATGAAAATACCTAACAAATCAAGAAGATAAATTTGGTTTTTTGGGCCTATTTTGGCAATTGCATTTGGAGGACTTATAGCTAAATGTCTGTTTTCTTCTTTCTAGATATTATTCTCTATTGTGTAGTGATAAGGGTCAAGTCTCTTATATATAGACATCAAATGCCTACCACAGTGAGTGGAATATGAGGAGCAGCAAGGAAAAGTGGCAGTCTTAAAGTATTGACAATGGTTGAAAAATTATACAGGAAGTGTTCAGATGCTCCAGAAGTCTGAAAAGTACCCCTACTGAGGGAGTATTTTCTTCCGTGTTACTTTAGGAGAAAAAAATTGCCTCCACAGCTCTGTGTACAGATCCCTACTACACTGGGTCCTTGGAAGGAAACCCACAGGAGTGGTGAGTTTAGCAGTCTAATTGACCCTTCGTGGAAGGTGACTGAACTTCTGACTGTACTCATGATTTATTCCATAAGGTCGTCAATTTGCACACAACATATTTTTAATTAAGGACAAGGATTCTTAAAAGAAAACAAAATATTTGAGAAGTGGTAGGTTTGTAGGAAGTAAATACCTCTGTGATGAACACAACAGGAGGAAAAAATAAACATGGCACAGAATTTATAAAGTGAGTACTTTGTGTACTGCACAGTACTTTGATTTATTTTTTTACATTTGAATACTTATTCCAAGAGTAGAAAAGTTTAAACTAAGAGAAAAAGAATGGGAATTTAAGTGAAACTGAAGCTCTACCCATAAAGAAGCATAGAGTGTCATTAAGAGAAATAAATGTTTTAAGCTCTTCACTTGAAAAGGAAATTAGAGAAAATATGATAAAGTCAGCCAGTAAGAAGGTAGCTTTATGTAATAGGGAAATGCAGCAAGCTGCACACAGAATGCTTTTTAAAATTAGGGTTTAAGAAAAAAATGGAAAGAAAGCAGTCTGGTTAATTAGAGAACGCTAAAGCCAAGGCAAAAAATAGTCAAGTTCAAAAGAGGCTTATGCGTGTGGTCCTTGAGGGACCAAACAACCACATTACTGTGGACAGTGAAGAAAGGAGGTTAGAGCATCTAAGGGGTGAGTACAAAGGATGCTGAATGTTGACTTCAGTTCCATTTGCAGAATCATGGTATATCAGAGGGTGATTTTAAAAATGGATCCAAAGGAAGCTGTTTCTTACCTCAAAAATATGTTAAACTAGATGCACCCCAGAAGAGATTTTCTTTTCTTTAGTTTGAATCCAGACTCTGACATCACCTGTGCCTTGTGATCTTGGACACAACTTCAAACCGACCTGGTGGGTGTTTCTACTCCAGTCAGATAGATTCGAAGCTTACTTCTTAAATTATAATCATATCCTCTTTCTTTCTATTTTTTTTTCTTGATTTACAATTTAATGGCTGTCAAGGCTTGAGTCCCTCATTTTCAGTCCTCTCTGGTCCAATGCTCTGGGGTTAGAGTTCTCTGCTAAAACTCACAAATGTGTGGGAGTGCTTCCGATAAGGACTCATTCACTAGCTGGTGTCTTTGTAGCAATGGCTTTCCTAGAACTTAGCCAACACCACCAGGCCTGGCATGTCCTCCATCCTCATGCTCTGCCTCCAAATCCCATCAGCTTCTCGAGGAGGTAGTCAGAGCTGAGTTCTATGACCACAGCATAGCAGAGCCACAGCTGATGTGGGATTCCCTCCTATAGGGTGTGAATATGTTTTATTGCCAAAGAATCTTCTTTGGGCCTACGGCAAGGCAGAATAAAGCCAGGTGAGGAATCCAAACAGTGATATATAGAGAAAGTAGGCAGAGTCAAAGAATGCTACATAGCTACAGGGATAAGCCACAGTCTTGTGACAATAAACAGAATAATAGATATGGGGTAATTTAAGATGTAAGCATTTTAGTTAATAAGAAATCTAAGCTAACAGGCCAAACAATGTCTTAATTAATATAGTTTCTGTATGATTATTTTGGGTCTGGGTGTCCGGGAAATGAACAAGCAGTCTCCGCCTACGCACAGTCATGCATAATCAAATTCTTTCTCACAGCAAACTTTTGGGCATTTCAGTCTTTCATGGTAAAGCTTCCAAAGTGGTTCCTAAAACTTGCGGCAAGGCCACTTTTAATGAGTGGTAACATTTAAGATGAGAAATGCTACATCATTTCCACTTCCTTATGTGACACCCAAAGCCTTCTTAATTACTCTTTTTAATTAATGTGAATCACCTCGATAAACTCAATATCATCATCATTATCATCATTAATATTGTAGATGGTTGAATCATAGTCATATAGTTTTCAAAATTTATTTTAGTCAAAATATTTAAAAATTGCATATAGATAGGGTATTGTTCTATATTTTAACTCTTGTATACATTATGAGATATTCAATATTAAATGTATGTACCCTTTATATAGAAAGAACTTACAGCATCCTTTCCTCTAGGTTTTTAAAATGTGATACCTAAGTGCTATCTAGAATAAGTCTACTGTTTGATAAAGAACTAAGGCTAGCTCTCACCTCTCTGTAACTTAGCTCATTGGTAAGTTTTCTGCCCATCCTCCTCTTCTTTTATTCTCCTACTTCTAAATTGTACTATATTTATTTACCATAACATGAATGACAACCTAAGACTTAGGCCCTTAACATGGAGATCTGAAGTCTTATCTATGCTGTAGTCAATAGAAGAAATAAAGAAATATTGTGTGCTTATACCAAATTAATTTTTTTGTTTATCATTTGAAAAACCTATTATTTATTCCCATTTTTGTCTCTTGAGAACAGCTCTGAAATATGCATGAGAATTCTCCCATTTCGTGGCCATGATGCTGTCTTTTCCTTTGGGCTGGATGGATGTGGTGTGGGAAGTCCTTCTGTCTGTGTGCTGCTTTTCTTGGTTAATGAATAAAGAAACTGCCTTGGCCTGTTGATAGGGCAGAAGTTAGGTAGGCAGGGAAGATGAAACTGAATGCTGGGAGGTCTACATTAGTTATAAACTGATGGACCTACTAGCTAAGACTTCTCATTAACTCTCACAGCTTATACTCACCCATTATTATTGTCTATGTTAGCCACATGGCTCTTTACCTTATTTGGTGAGGCATTCACATCTTGCTTCTTCTGTGGCTGGGTCAGAACTGCAGACTAAAACTTCCTTCTTCCCAGAATTCTCCTGTTCTCATGGACCCATTTTTATTATTGTCCATGTAAACCACATGGCTCTTTACCTTATTTGGTGAGGCATTCACATCTTGCTTCTTCTGTGGCTGGGTCAGGACTTCAGACTAAAACTTCCTTCTTCCCAGAATTCTCCTGTTCGTGTGGACCCACCTCTACTTCCTGTCTGGTTGTCTCACCTATACTTCCTGCCTGGCTATTGACCAACCAGTGTTTATTTAAAATATAATTGACAGAGTACAGACCATTGTCCCACACCATTTCCCCCTCTTTTAAAAAAAAGAACTCTGAATCTAATATCTTTTTTTAGTTTTCCTCCTGACCATTAGTCATAACAACTTGTAACCAACATTCTAGACAAAGGAAAATATCCATAGTCCATTATTTGTGAATGTGGGCACAGTTTTCCAGGCTACTTCTTGCTGGTTGGGGGTGTTGATAATCTTATGGGGACCTAAAAAAATTCAGAATCATGATTAACTCCTGACTGGAGTATCCTGTGAAGCTTGATCATCTCAGGCAGCAGTCTTCAATCTTTTCTGGATGTAGAACTCAGATATCTGGGCCATCTGTTCCTACCAGAGATTTCTTAGTTGTCTTCCTTGATGAAACCTGATTTTTCTTAACTCAGAATAAATCTATAGCCTCTCATTTTCTGTGGAAACAAAAGCAAAACCTCTTCTCCAAAGTAACATATATTTTAAAGTAGAGATATTTTCAAAATACCTATCTTGGATTAATTCAGCAGTTTTATAAACAAATATCTTTTAGCAGCTATTGCTCCTTCCTCAGCATTCAAACAATTCAAAGAGAGCATAACAACATATAGTATCCAGATTTTCTGTGTATTTTTCATCTTTACATGGCTTTATTTTAATCTCTATTTCTTTTATATTTGCTTTTAATTTTTGGCTTTTTGAGACAGGGTTTCTGTATATCTTTGTCCTGGAACTCAATCTGTAGACCAGGCTATCATTTAACTCACAGAAATCTGTCTGCCTCTGCCTCCCAAGTGTTGGGATTAAAGGTGTTTGCCACTACACCCAACTACTCTCTTTCATTTTTTTTAAAAGGACTTTAACCTTTTTCTTTTCTCTCCCAAGCCTGCATATATTTTTAACACATTGTAAAGCATTTAGAGGTTTTCTTTGTCTTTGAATCTATCTTTACTCTATATCTCTCTCTTTTTCTGAGCACATGAGTCAATAATATGATAAGCAATATGGATAGGTTTAAAGCTGTGGCTTTAATGGCTGAATCCAGCCCATTCTTTAGCTTTCTGAGATTCTAGCCTCATGGCAGGAGCAAAGGCTAGAGTCATGTTTATGGCCACAACTCTGTGGTGTTTCAAGTCCCTACCATCACCAGAAAGCATGCAGTCAGCTTTTTATCAACACCATTTAAGTGTTTCGTGGCAGGATCTCTTGAAAGAGCTGCAAGGGTTTGCAGCTAAAGCTGAGTCAGGAAGCCTCTCTTAAATGAGAGCACTTTCCTCTAGCAAGCAGAGTCCACCAGAGAAAGTGCTGGTATCAAGAATCTATGCTTAACTCTTTTTTTCTTTATCTAGAATAACTTCCCAAGCTCTCTCAGGCTTTTAAGTGACTGGAACAGGAATGCAGACTTAGACTTCCTTCTTCCTAGAACTTTCCTGTTCTCATTGACCTGCCTCTACTTCCTGTTAGGTTGCCCCTCCTATATTTCCTGCCTGGCTACTGACCAATCAGCATTTATTTAAAATATAATTGACAGAATAGAGACCATTGTCCAACACCAGTGCTGGGGAAAAATCTCAGGTTCTAGTGCTTGCACACAAAGTACTTTACCTCCTGAATCATCACCCAAGTTCCCTTTTCTGATTGCTCTCCTAGATTCCCATAGCGCTTCTATCCTATAATTTAATTGCCTTACTGTGATTATTAAGCATTGAATAAGTCTTCAGAGAAAAACCCTATGGAGTATTTGGGTACTGACCAAGCCTTTTTATAGAAAATATGTCTTCAGATATGGCTTCTCATGAATCTGCTTTGATTTCTGTATCTTCTTCTATTTTTTTTCAGAAGTATAAATTAAGTAAAAGTAGTGAGTAGCCATGCTGTGAATGTGGATGCATATATCACTACCTGTTGCCTACCATCTCCACTACAGTATTCACATATATCCTGAAAATATCTCCAAACAGCCTTTACAATATCATGTTTAAGCAGGAGCAACTTCCCTTTGAGCACCCTGTTTGCTTGCTTGGTTTTTTTTTTTTTTTCAACTTATGTATTTTTAACTTTATGAGAATCCAAAGGCAATTCTTGGTAACTTAACACTCTCAACTGGGAAAAATAGATTTATCATCATACAATGCTGTTTCCCACAGACTTCACATTTTCAAATAAGCATGGCAAGGACACAGCTTGCCTCCAAAATCAAAGCAATAGAAAAAAAGGAAAAAGAAGCATTTCTGCTGCCGATGTTTAATGGGCTGTTTTAAGAGGTTAGACCTTGAATCAAAGAAGAACAGTGAAAATAGATCCAACCAAACCCATTTAAATATCAATTCAGATAATAATCAGATAGAAAAACAGAGAAAATTTTCAGTGCCTGGTTAAAAAAATAAACATTTAAGGCTTTGTTTTTGTGTGCCTAGAAAAAGGTTCAAGTGCAACAAAAATATTAGCTTAATAACTGGTCTGGGTGTACCTCAAACCTGAGACATTATTCACAGGAGTGTTAGTGTTTGAATGCAATTGGCTCCCACAATCCCATAGAGAGTGATACTATTGGGGAGTATGGCCTTGTTGGAGTAGGTGGTCCTGCTGGAGGAAGTGTGTCATGGTAGAGGACAGCTGTGAGGTCTCATATTCTCTCAAGTTACTGTCCAGTGTCTCAGAACACTTCCTGTTGCCTGCAGGTCAAGATGTAGGACACTGAGTTACTTCACCAGCATAATGTCTACCTGCATGCCACCATGTTGCACCATGATGCTAACAGAGTAAGCCTCTGAAAAATATAAGCCACCCCAATCAAATGTTTTTCCATTATAAAGGTTGCTGTGGTCATGGTGTCTCTGCACAGCAATAGAAACCCACAGGCAGATAATGTCTTTATTCTTCCATATAAACACTAAGAGGAAAGACCACCTCTGCAACTGACAGCTTAATTCTAATAACCCCACGGAAATTGTTAGTTAATGTGTAAGTCCATATGCTTAGTGAGCATTCCCTCACAACTGTGCTTGAAATAATTTTTATACCCCAGGTCATATGTCTAATCCCAATATAATATCAGCACTTGATAACCCATTCAATTTCCTAAACCAGCATATCTTAAACTGAACACTTGCTTTCTTTACAGTGTCACTGGAGTGGCTTCTTCACATCATGTTGTTCGTGGTTTGCAGCAAGAATCACTGAAGAATCATTTAGAATATCCCAGTTGATCCTCTTGTTTCCAGAATCTGAGAATGTGATATATTCATCATTTCTACAGGTAGCCTAGGGCATGTTTAGTGCTCAGCAAACTTTACTTCATTATTTTTGAGTGCTAAAACGTAGGATTAATTCCTAATAATTACAATTCCATACATTCTCCCCCCCCAAATGTCCATAGTCATTGATTCAATTTGTCCTGTTTTTATAATTTATTTATTTAATTTACATCTTATGGTAGCTTCCTCACCAACCTCCCCTTATATTACCTACCCCAATCTCCTCTCTGCTCCCTTCCCCCAATCTACTTTCCCCTGTTTCAGTTTAGAAATGGACAGATCTCCCATGGATACCAACAAAACATGGCATTTGAAGTTACAGTATGATCAAGCACGCCTCCCTTATACTAAATCTAGGCAATGCAATTCAGTATGGCAAATAGGTTCCCAAGAGTCAGTCAAAGCATGAGAGACAGACCCTGTTCCCACCAGTATTATTTAATGACTTTAGATGCCTTTGATATAATTATTTTATTTCACAAGTCATAACATAATATACTATAGAAGAAACACAAAGAATAGAGTCTTTATAGATTACTCCCTTTGTTTGTCTGGTTAGTAAAATAGTTTTACTGTAGGAAGAACAATTTTTATAATAAAATAAAGCTTTTTTTTTTTTTTTTTAGAGAATGAATTCAGTCTCTTACTATGTTGCCAGATACTAAGGACACTATCTGGTGTAAAATTTGACTATCATTAATCCTGTATGTGATAAGAACTTTTAATGCATCATAACATTTTGTCATTTGTAAAATGAGAATGGTGTTATTTAGATCATCATGACCTCCCTGAGTTATGCTACTCCTTTATTCTGTGTGTACCTTTCAGATTTTCTGTGTTGCAAACTTAATCCTCATATAATGATACTGAGAGGTAAGGGTCTTTAGGAGGAATTAATTCCTCAGGGCTCTGTTCTCATAAAAGTAGGAACACTATTATTGCAAGGGTTAGCTATGATCAAATCAGATTTCTACGTGGATGAGTTTGATTCTTTATTTTATTTGGTATATGTGCCTTTTTGGCTTTCTGTATTCCCCCATGCCATGATACTGAGAGACCATGCTCAACAAATGTGCTTCATTGGCCTTTCTAGTCTAAAATAACGTAAGAAATGAACTGGTATTCTATCGATTATCCATTCACTGGTATCCTGGTATAGCAGCACCAAATGTAACAAATATAGCTACTCATTTCTAAGAGAGGTAAGCAATGGAGTTCACCTGTATTAGAACAATATGGGGAGTATGTGATGACTCCTGCTCTTCCTATTAATACTCTTTCATCCACTCCTCTGTCTTTCCTCACTGCCTTCAATAATCTTGCAAAGTTTCTCCATGCTTTTGACATGTCATCTTTCACCTATAACTAAATTTATGAAAAGTATGCAAGGCTTCTACTCACCAAGTCTTTTTATAGCAGGTGACTGATTCAACACATGTGGGAATTGAAATTCTAGCTCAAGGGAAAAATCCATCTTTGCAAATTCTAACCAAGGAAATTTAGTATTCAGGTCAATATATTGTACTTCAAAAATAAAAGCAGAAAACTCAAAACCTCATTTAATATTAATTTTTACAGGGTCAAATTATACAGCAAATAATTAAGTTTAGATTGATTTCCAATTTTTATTTAAAAATCAAAAAGCAAGGAAATGCATTTCCTAAAGAAAAGATGACTGCAGAGGTTCCTAAATTTGAAGGGATGAAGCAGAGGCTACAGAAAGTGCAGATATAAAGTGGTGTCCATGCCATCTTAAGAAAGCTCATGAAAACCAAGTGTCTGAAAACACAAATGCGTCAAGTACTAGTGTTGATCTTTTTTCTTTTCTCTTTTAATTCTTCAGCATTATCTAACCTGCCCACCTATCTCCCAAGTAACATTAAATACTTCTACAATTAAATTTACTCATTCTTTTAATTATTCTATGATCACTTGTCATTTGCTCCTACTCAGCACTATGGGACAGTACGCGAGCTGGGAACTAAGCTGGGGACTTAAGAACACACGCACACACAGACAGACAGAGACCCAGAGACATAGGTCATCCTTGATGCAAGAGTGCCAAGAATGCCGACTTTATTATGGTCAGGGGCAGCTTATACAGGGCTCTGGTCACTCCCCAGCTCTTGGGATCTTTCAGCTGTAGACTCATCAGAACCCACTTTCCTGTAATCAGGACCTTGTGCTCAGATTAGCTGCAGGCTGCTCAGAGAAGAGGAAAACAAATTGTTTACAAGAAATTCAGGGTCTGGTGGTCTGCAGTCCCCAACACCTTTCCAAGGACACACTGCTGTAGGTGGCACCATTCTCTAGACACAGCATCCTGACCTCTATGAGTGGAGAAATCTAACTGAACCCATGAATATAAGTAAGGATGCATGTACTCATTTCTCTTTGTGATTGACGGAAGATATGTTGCTAATAGTTGGTTGAAGTTGCTGCCTTGACTCAGAATTATGGACTATAACCAAAAAGGGTAAAATTATATAAGTACCTTCATCTGCTGAGTTACCTTTTTGGCAAAGGACTTAGGCAATTTATCACAGTAAATAAATTAAACTAGAACAAGATGTTTATCACCATTAGCATCTCAATTAATTAAAGTCCTGTCTTCCTCAGATAGCTTAGTTAACCCATTTTGCAGGTCTTTTAGCAGAGGTGTGCCTCCTCCATAACTTGTTCATGATTTTAATGACACTCATATGTGTGTCTGTGAAAATTCCATTTATTTTTTTTCCTCCCTAAAGGTTAAAAAAAATATTTGCTCTTCATCATGTCCTCAAAATTGAGGCATATTCCTGGCACTTTGTACTTTTATTCCATTAGAAGTTAAAAATATAAAATTGGATAGTTCCTATAAGCAACAGAATTTGAAGTAGGATGTTCTCCAAAATATCAGCTGTGTAATAATTCACCTTATATGCCACTGGAATAAAAAGAATTATATTTAGCAGAGAAACTTCCAAAAAGCAAAATCACATATTTTCTATTCCTGTTTTCCAATTCATATGCTCTATGATTCCCTTAACTTCATATCATAATTTATTCAGCTTATGATCTGAGAATAGTCTACATGTTAAAAATAATATTAAACATAAAGTTGCAACAATGACTAGAAATAGTTCTTCCCTTCAACTGAATGCAATGAGTATGTAAAGAAGCTGGCCGTTTAAGAGGGGATAAAGTTATGCACTATTATGGTGTGAATGAGAACCTCTCCCACGGACTCAACATTTGAATACTTGTTTCCCAATTGGTGGAGCAGTTGAGGTGGTCTAGGAAATGTGGCCTTGCTGGAGGAAGTACAGAAGTGAGTGTGGGCTTTGAGTTTTCTGAATCCATTTCCGGTTTATCATTTCTGCGTCTTCTTATTGTTCCAGATGTGAAGTCTCAGTTAGTTTCCTTCTCCAGACACCGTGCATACCGGGATGGTGACATATTTCTATCCCTCTGGAACCATGACATAAAATCAACTCCTCCTTCCATAAGTTGCCTTGTTTTATCAAACAGTTGAAAGCAAAATAATATAACCGTGGTAAATGAACAAATCCGGAATTAAAGAAGGAAGCCTCTGTTTGTGTTACCTTGTGATTCAACGAAGAGGCAATTTAAAAAAGATTGTTAATACTAAAAGCCTTTTGAGAAGTCCTTTGCAAACCTACTGCTGTAGAAGTTTCCTAAAAGACATACATTTATGAAAGGAATTTACGTCAGCAGTTACCATATAATGAGAGTGAGAAAGACTCAACATGAAATCTTATACAAACAAGTACAACTGTTAATTCCAGGTATGGGTTACATATTGTTGCCAGAGGTGTCCCACAGACTGCAACAAACAGTACAGGATGTTGGCAATCATATTGATTGCTGTCTATAACCTGATGGGAAGTAAGGTCCTATTGTTGAAAGACTACTTCAGTAAATTATCAAACATGGGAAAATTTAACATGTGTCCATTAGAAGCCTCACCCACACAGATCAGTGTTCATAGCACTAGAAGGACTGTGCATGCTACCGAAATGATCAATATAGCATCCTTTCACGCAATACGCTGGTACAATAGTTACATTAATGTTGTGGTAATAATCAAGCAAATTTTAAAAATTAGATTTAAGACCCACTTGATGAAATGGAACCCATAATTCACATTACTAAAGTGGCCAAGAAACTGAGACTTGACAAGTCTTGGGCTGTATGAAAAAAATCTACTATTACTATCACACCGCTAAATGAAATGACATTAAAATGACCCTAAGGGCTTATTTCTATGCTGTGGTGGTTTAGATGAAAATGGCTCCCATAGGTTCATAGGGAGTGGCACTATTAGGAGGTGTGGCCTTGTAAGAGGAAGTGTGTTGCTGGGGATCAGCTTTGAGGTTTCAGATGCTCAAGTCAAGCCCAACATCACCATTTCTTCTTGCTAGCTTCTGATCTTAGGGTAGAACTCTCAGCTACCTCTCCAGCACCATATCTGCCTGCATGCCACCAGGCCCCCTACCAAGATGACAATGGACTAAACCTCTGAACTGTAAGCTAGCTCCCTTTAAATGCTTTCCTTTATAAGAGTTGCCATGGTCATGGTGTCTCTCACCCTAAGTAAGACATATACCCATAGCATCAAAGTCTCATCAGAGAACCTGCCATTTTCAGAATATGTAATTAACACAGAAACCCACAACAGAATAATCTTCAGAGAGTAAAGACTTTGGAGCACAATGCTTTAAATGGGTTGTCTTTTGGAGCACAATGCTTTAAATGGGTTGTCTTTATCAAACTTCTCCTAAGTCTCATAAATCTATGACAAAGAAGAGACAAAAAGATTTTAAGAGTTGAAGATGGTGGATAACTCCAAAGAGAAAGCATTTTTCAAACATGTCAGAGCTAGTGAACACATGGATTCACAAGGACTGTGACAACAATTCCAAGATTTGCATTGTTCAAGCCAGACAAAATCCCAGCACCAAGAAGAGGAAGTAGACACAAATTCTCAGCCTGAACTAAGAAGTTATATGCAATTTATACTTGCTCCAAAAGGAAAATTAATTTTTCTCTGATCGAGCAGCACTGGGTATATCCTCCAGAGTCCAGGACATGCCCCATTAACCAGCAGTAGATAAGCAAAACAAAATGGACTTTATGTTTCCGTATGTGTTTTTTGTTGATATTATTGTTGTTTTTTTTTGGGGGGGGCAGTGTCTGGTTTTGTTGTATTTATCTTTGTTTGCTTATTTTTTCAAGAGAGAAAGAACATGAAGTTGGCAGGTAAAAATAGAAGACCCTAGAAGGAGTTGGAAGAGGTAGAAGAATAGGTTTCCAATATATCATATGAAAAAAATAAATTCAATAAATACAAAAGGAGAAAATGGTGTCAGCAAAAGAAGCAATAGAGCATTCTATAGTAGAAGTAAAAGAAACCATACCATGAAAGTCTGCCTTCCCTGTGGACAGCCAGGGCAGGTCATCCAGAAGACCACAAGCCATTTGAACACTTTCAGCTAGAAGCAATTCAGAGACTGTTAGCAAATGGCTCTTTATAACAAAAAAGCCTATCAAGTATGACAACATTTAGTCCTGACTTTTTAAGCACAATGAACTATTTGACCACACCCTATCACCATGTACTTGTGACTCCCTGCGTCTGTTTTCTTTAATATGTCTAGTTCATGAAGATAGTTCTTTCAGTAAGCCAAAGAGCAACGATTAAAGCAAAATTACTCTTGTTCATGTCAAATTGCAGGAGGAATACATAAGCATCTCACTAATCAGTCTTCACTTACATTGCTCCAACCTGGATGAGATGTGCCCCTGTGAATCCATGAGAAGCTTTGAAAGACGTGCATATAAAGGTCTTATCTCCGAAGTGTATGAAGCAATGGCATTTTTATGGACACCATCATCTACTACAGGTCAGAGCCATGGATTTTTTTCCCCCTTGATTAAATTAATCTCTCTTTGGGTAAGAGACTCATTACCCCTTTGAGTCACAGAAAAAAAATGTTAAGTATGTGATATGTTATTCTTCTTTTAGAAAGATAAAGAGTTGTGGGGACAAAGACAGAGAACAAGGCAAAGAGAAGGACGTGAAGAGAGCATGGATTTTATGTGGAAAAAAAGAAACTCAAAACAGGACAAATGTTTAATGTCTTATTCTAAAATAAAACCACAGACTGAGACATATTTAGCCCTTTTGACGGCATGAGGCCAATCGGATCCCTTTTCTCAAGCTTGCTAAAATATTTGTGTTGCTTGCTGGCTTTTTTTTTTCTTTTAATTGCTAATGTTAATTTGTCCATTAGCAGCTGTTTTCTCATTTTAGGACAGGAGGCAAAAAAAAAAAAAAAGGAACAAAGAAAGCAAATGGCAAAAATCTTTGTAATGCTGCAAATGTGTGGGCTGATATTTTAAGAGATCCACAGGCCTCGTGAAGCATAGGTGCACACCAGACACTCAGTGGCAGTGCCTACTATTGCTTATGTAATTTATATTCCTGTTTTATAGGTTTATGTAGTGTGTATTTAAGTGACCATTTTTGTGTATGTAGAAGAGGACTGTGCACATGAGGTGGGCGTTTTCCTCAATCCCTCTCTACCTTTTTATTTTATTTTTGAGTCGTGATCTCGGGGTGAATGTGAGGCTTGCTGATTGGGCTAGACCAACTGGAGAGCAAGCCTCTGGATTCTTCCTGTGCCTACCTTCTCAGAGTTGGAGTTATAGACAGACTTTTTCTGCTGGAGTGCTGGGGATATGAACTCAGAGACCCACACTTGTAAATCAAGCACTGTATCAACAGAACCCTCTCACCAGACCTGTTAACTCCCTTAAAACTGAGTTGGAGAAGTTCTTAAACACTCTGTAGGATTATAATAACTGATCTTTCTCTTGAAATTTTGAGTAAATTTTTATTTCTGAATCAAGGTATTAGAAGATCCAAAATTTTACATTCTGATGAAATCCAAGAAGATTAGATAGGATTTGTACTTCACTATTTCAGTTAAGAAATATTTTCTTGCCAAAAGTTGTAAGATCCTGCCTTCCCACATGATTAACTGTAAAAGTTTGCCACGGATACGGAGATGTAAATCCCAATGTGTCTTTAACATTGCATCCATTGGAAAGTGGGGCTACCAACTCAAAATCTATATGTTTTTCTTTCTTTTTTTCTTTTTTCTTTTGTCTCAGAGTATCCAATACACTGTCAGATAAAAACCATAGATACTTGCACCTTACTTTATATATTATTTCTGGTCACAAAGTATGCCAGATATAGGGTTTTCATAGCTATAACTTATCAGATTCAAGAGTTTTCTGTCTCTTATGTGTAAAGAGAAATACCATGGTGGGTGAGTGTTAAATTCTTATGACAAATGAGTAATAAAAGTATAAATACATTATTCTTTTAAAATAACAAAGTGTGTTGGTTTTCAAGAAGCAAGTCAGCCTTCCATTCTTGTGAAAAAATACACTGCGTTTCATGACAAAGTAACCATGCTATATAATGCAAGATAAAATTATATATATATATATGTAGTTATATATGTAAGGTATAATTATATATTTTATAACCTTCTTATATAATACAAGATACATTCAGTGTAATGTATTCAGTGTATTGGTAATGATTTTGTGTTTTGATGCACAACATTTATCAACAAAATCTTCCCTATTTATTTCTTCACTGATTTTATTATTCACATAATAATGGCTTACAAGAAAATTATGCTCTCTAAATGAATTGAACATGCTTCTTCCAATTCTCTTTTTATCTGTTATTTTTCTATTAACACTTTTTAAAAGTTAACATTTAATAATTGTTTGCATGTGTGTGTGTGTTTCTGTGCATGTAAGGGAGCGCCCTGGACTGGCATGGCACAGGAGCCAAGGTTAAAGACAACTCTTAAATTGTTTTTCTCCTTTCTCCATGTGGGATCCAGAAATTGAATCTAGTTCTTAGGCGTGGCAACATCTATCCTCATTCTTTTAGCCCTTGTTTTATTTTTTATTTTCAGAAAGATGTGCAGATCTGCATGTTTCTTCCTTAAATGTTTAACAAAGCTGTCCAGAAAGACATTCTTGGAGTATTAATTGAATATAAGACTGATAGTACAGCTGCAAGGAGATTACTCTGCAATAGAAGACATTTATTAGAGCTTATATCTACTGTAGAAATATAATCAGTTCACCACAGTGGATAGCCCATAGGCTTAAAGTTCATGGAAGGGAGAAAGGCTCTTCACAGATCTCCCTGATGAAGAAGAAAACAATTGTTGCTATTGCATGCCCTTGGACATGAACAAAGCAAAGGATCAAAATAGGAAAGCACAGAATGACTGTCAATGCATATTATGAGTCTTTTTTTTTTTCAACTGGATGGAAGTAAGTGATATTCTGAAATTAGCCCACAATATTCTTGGGGCAATAAATTCATAGCAGTGCATACTTCATTTCTTATCACCTAAAAAATATTTGGCAATGAACACCCATAGGTCATAAGTTCAAATAATATGTAATTATTTAATTTCATGTTTGTTATTTTGAGTTACCTGTGTTATTTTCTTTGAAAATTTCATCTTTTCTGGCATCTTGAATTTACTTTATATGATCAATAGATTTGGACCTAAAATAGAGGACTCTGACAATAGCTTCCAATCCAGTTTGACTCTGAATAGCTAGAGAACATTGTCAATGCAGAAGAAAACAGCATTGGTCTCTAACACTGATGGCACTTCTCTAGCTTCTCTTTTTAGTACTAAAATCTCTACTGCTAAGAAAACCCAAGTGTGTGTTCCATAAACATAAGGACACATAGTAAGTTTTGTTCTGTAGATTGTTCTGTGTCCTTGCTGCACATAACTTGCAATTCTCTGAGTAGTTAAATGTTGTCTGAGGTTTTTCTGTCCCACCCAGTTCTTGCTCTGCCCAGCTTCTTCAATCGTTAAGTCCCAAAGAAATTACACAGAGGTCTACATTAATAATAAACTGATTGGCCCATTAGCTCAAGCTTCTTATTAACTCGTATAACTTATATTAACCCATTATTCTAGTATATGTTAGCTACATGGCTCCGTACCTTTTTCAGCAGGCAGATCACATCTTCCTTCTTCTGTGTCCAGGCAGGATTGCAGAGGGAGCTTCCCTCTTCCCAGAATTCTCCTGTTCTCATTGCCCCGCCTCTACTTCCTGTCTGGTTTTCCCACCTATACATCCTGCCTGGCTACTGGCCAATCAGCGATTATTTAAAACATGATTGACAGAATATAGACCAGCTAAATATTCTATATCATCTTATAAATCTGTCCTGTTCTCATAGCAACATGAAAATCTTTCTTACATTGCTCAGTTTGTTTTGTGTAACTCTGTTAAGTTCCTTTTGGTTTCTATTTAACCTCTGTTTTGAAGTTTCTATTGGTAGAAAGCTGAGGCAATGTCCTTGAAACTCTGAGCTGATGCTCATGCATATTTAGTGGCACACTATTGAACAGAGTCATGCTCTATCAACAGCAATGGGTAGAGAAATAGAATATGATGCCTTTGTGAAAAAAATGAGAAAATCAAGAATTTTATTATACAGGGATTAAAATATTTGAGCCAGTAATTCCTTGTGAAAGGAAGAATGAATATGGTGCCTTGAGAGCATAAATAGAAATTAGTTTCCTCAGATCTTTTTTTTTCTATCATTTAATGAATGGATCCCCAAATAAGCTTTTGTTCTCAATGAAAGTGGGGAAAAACTTTATCTCCTAAGGAAATTTACTTTATTTAGCATGTTAAGGAGGTTGTGCTGTTGTCAGGAGATAGTTTGTAGGAATAAATTGACCTGAAGGTTCAGGATGGGAGGCATTCTAGTGGAACAGTGTGTGGAAGGACAGATACTTCCCTAACAACATGGATAATCAACATGTCTGAGGGAGCTGTTGATAGCATTCTTCAAAGTATATAAAAATGCTATTCACTGATTCCTGAATTTTAATTCTCTGAGAATGACACATACTGTATTTCAGGAATGAAATTGCCTTACTGACAATGAAACCTAAAGCAAGTGGTATTTGAGAAATATCTTTATTACTCCTCTTGGTTCTCTTTGCCCTGTTCATCTTCTTACTGGGTCTGCTTTGCTGCATTTCTCCTTTCTTCCTCTTTCCATCTCACATGGTCTTCTTCTTATGGCCCCATTCTGTCTACTGGCCATGTTCAGTGCATTGCATTCTCTCCCTGCTCTGAACTCTTCCAGATGACTCTGACTGTACTCCCCCTCATATCTGTAATAAAACACTTCTCTTTGACCAAAACATATAAAAAAGTATCATTGTTAAGATATGAATCCAAATCTTCTTTATTGTATTGTTACTTTCATGGTTTTACTTAAGAGGCACTTTGATAATCACCTATAAAATCAGATATTATTGTATAAACTCTGTTTTCCTATTTCAATTCAGCAAATGCTCCAGAAGAGCCCTACTTGACTCTTTCAAATCAAGCAGATGAGGATTTTCTTTGTGGCATAAAAGATGTATGCTTCTCTTTGACATGGTTGTGATTAATACATATGATACTTAAAATAGATTTGCACTTTGTTGCAAAGTGTGATGTGGAACGTTCATGTTCCAGATGAAACATAGAATTTATAGTGAAGATTAGAACATAATGGAAGATAAAGTATGACTATATAGATAGGTATATGATTGATAGGTAGGTGAGTGATAGAGAGACAGCAGGTAGATTGGTAGTGTGATGAAGTGACTCACCATGTCCATTACATAAGATTGCACGCTTGTGATTTTTCCTTAAGACTAAGTGAAATTGTCACAATGAAACATATTTCAAAACTCTTTCATACAAGACCTGAAAAATGTTAAAAATTGCTAAGTACTTGAAATGCCTCTCTTCATGAGGAGTCCATTTTCATTTAACTAAGGAGCTATACAATTATTAATGAAATTTTAAAATCTTAACAGAAGTAATATGTTTTAGAGCCAATCTCAACCAACATAAGTCCCCAAGGAAGAAACAGAAAGAAATGTACACCTGTAGACGATGTCCCAACAAGACAGTTTGTGACATAATTGGGAAAAAAAATTAGACTTGGAGGCAGGTGCCGTCTGGAACAATGGCATATGGTTAGAGAGAAAACATGGTACGGCTGAGGCAGCTGTCATCACTGAAACAAGTCATCTTGCTCTCTAGGCACAGTGCAATGGGACAGGCAGGGGTTGTTCTTTGAAAAGTTTACTACAAAAAAGGAGCCCAGGGAATCTAGGAAGGAGATGATAGGAATGCTAGTGTCTGTTACCACCACTGCTCAAGGCCAAGGATGGAACAGGAGAGTGTTTTCCAGAGAATTGTTGAGCAAAGAAGGCATCCCCAAACTGCTACACTTCATAGTTGACTAAGATTTGTTTCATGTTACACGTTTCTTAACAGTCATGATAATTTTATTTGCTTATCAGCCCCATGAAGGTAAACACCATGCCTGTTGCCTTTCCTAAGTAATTACCAATGAATAGCTTGTTGCTTAGATTCATGGAAACACAGACTACAAAATGACAACACTACAAAATGACAACACACATATATAATATATACAAATATATATTTATAACTTATATGGCATATGTAAATATACAAATAGGGAATATATATACACATAATTTTGAGATAATATAATTATACCATTTTTCCTTCCGTTTCCTTCCTCCAGTCCTGCCCATATATCCATCTTTCAAATTCATAGCCTCCTTTTTATTGTTATTGCATTCATATATGTATATACATATATATTACTAAATATAAACTACTCAGTTTATATGGCATTACTCATATTTCAGGGTTGACTGTTTCACACTGGACAACCAATTGGTATGCTATTATCTGTGGAAGGCCACCCCTCGTGCCAAAATTTCTTCAGTTGCCTTTAGTTCTTTGTGTGGTTGAGGTCTCATGAGCTGTTATGCTGGTGAGAGTTTGTATGTATAGTTTCTGTCATTACCAGGAGAAACACTCTAACAGCAAACTTCCTGATCCTCTGACTTTTAAGCTCTTCCATCCCTTCTTCTGCAATGTTCCCTGAGTCTAAGGTTTGGGTTGTAAATGCCTTCTTAAAATATGTCTTGGCATCATGCAATCACAATCCCTCATTTCATAGATAACGGAAATGAGGGCTAGAGTCTAAGAGTTGGCCTAGCCTGCACAGATGGTGAATAAAGAGACTGAGAGACCATTTCAGTGTCGTTTATTCTTCTGCCATCCCCACTGCACTCCCGTTTTTAGGCTTCTCTTCCTACCCACCTCAGATGCCACACAGGGAACAGGATAACTGCAGTGTAAACAAAGCAGCTGCAAGCAATGAGCTCTAATAACTGTGCATACTGTTCTGAAACTACACAGGTAGCTTGTTAATGTGGCACCATTTCAATCCTCCTGGCAAGGAACTTAGAAGAGATATGTTGATCACCCTTCAGCAGTTGTTCTTCCAAGGACCCTCCTGTGGTTGCATAGCAAATTAGCATGGATTCGTGGTGCTAAACAGTAGACTTGTGCTTATTTGAATCAGAAATGCCAAAAATCTGAGCTGCAGATATTAGCATCTCTCTTCTGAGGCCTTTCTCCTTGAATTACAGGCATGGTCTTCCTTCTACATGTGCTGATTGGTATTCTAATGGTCTCTTCTCATGAAAATATTGGCTTTACTGGATGAAGCCCAACTGGTGACTATTTTAACTTAGTTAACTCTAAACAAACAAACAAATGAACACTTGATTCTTTTCTAGGGCCTGGTGGTGCATGACTGCCTAGGCTACACAATGAGTTGCTGTCTGTAAGCACACAATTCTGGGGATGTAGCACAATTAATTGAGTGCTTGCCTAATATGGGAGAAGCCCTGGGTTCGATGCCAGCATTACATAAGCCTGGCAAGACCTGAAATACCTGTGATCTCAATACTCTCTGGCTGAAGAATCAGGGATACTAGAAACTTCTTGCTACATAGTCAGTTTGAGGTCACCCGAAGATATATGAGACTGTCTCAGAAATAAAATCAATTAATAAAAAATGTTAAATTTAAACAAAAAAGACAAAAAACCCACCTCATCTCAATAACGTAAGAAAGAGTGCTACATTCTGTTCTAATTTATTATAAGTAAAGACTTCTCAGAACTTCTGCACTTGAATTTTGAGAGATGACCAATCAGTCCATGTTCTTTGAAGGCAGGAAGAGAGAGAAAGATGGAAGGAAAGACATGAGGTCATGATGCATTTGTTGATTTGCGCTAGAGTAAATAATACCTCAAGAACAATTTCAGTCATTGCCATGATCCAAAGAAACCTAGAGATAGATGTACTTGTCTCCCATGAGCTTGTGGGAGTGGTTCCAGTACAATATAGGTTGATTCTTTACCCTACAAACTCAAGCCTAAAGTACCCATTTGGAAGCAATAATTTTATTAGTGTGAGACAATTGTACATGACCATGGATTCCTTATGAACTTTCCTTATCAGGTAAATGTCTTTATTGTTACTATTGTCCTTTGGTGCTCTCACGATCTCCATAATCATCCTCGCTTGCCTGTTCCTCTCTTCCTTCTTTCCTCCCTTTCTTTCATATCCATTTCTACTCTCTTTTATGTTCTGTAGTTTTCAAGTGGCGCCCTCCTCTAAGTTTCATATTCCCTCTCAAGACACCACTCAAAGGATTTCTAAAACGACTGGAGATACTGAAAACTGTCCTATTGACAGGTCACGTAGTTTCAGGAAGACCAAGGAAATGGAACCACAGCACAAAGATGATATGGATGTGTTGGTAAGTTTAGATAAAACCAAATGGGCAGAGTTGCAGGGATGCTGGAAGTACTCAATCTGAGGGAATCAAATGATACACTTGGTATATGATATTCTTCCTCTTGTTTAGGACACTCACGGTTCTTAATATTCCATTTCGTTTTTTTCTCCACTTTCTCCTGTTCTCATAAAACTCTAATTGTAGTTTCTGAGAACTTTCCATGATGCATCGCCATACTTTCCCCATGATTTTTCCATTGCCATGATGCATTTCCATGGTTACATTGCATACATACATACATAGTTTAGTGTCCTGGTCCCCCTGTCCTTTATGCTTTTCTCTCATCATTTCATCTAACGATAGCTTAGAGTGTCTTCAGTGTCAACAGTTATGTTTTTAAGCTGCAATCTTTTCTTCTGTCTCTACAAGGTCTAAATTTAGATTTCTCGGGGTCCTTTCCAATGGCATACATCCAAATTAATGCATTTGTTTCTTATTGAATTTCTGTATCACTGAATTTTGTCTTGGAAATTTTTTCCTTAACTTCCCATCTAAGGCAGAATAGTTGAACCCACGTCATTACAGAAGGCAGAAAAAGAGTTCTAGATTTCTTAAGGCTAAGCAAAAAAGTCCTATACTTTGTAACTATTATGATTTTTTTCTATGGCTTTTAGGAGATAAGTCTCTTACATTGAAATTACATCAATTAATTAACTGTGTATATGTGTGGTCTTATATGTGCCATGGTGAGCTTGTGGATGGGAGAGGAAAATCCATAGCTACTGGTTCTCTTCTATTATGTGATTTTTGGCACACAGATACAGGTTTTCAGCGTAGGCAGAAAGCAGCTTTATTCATTCAACCATGTTGTCAGCTGTATTTTTTTTTGAAATAATAAAATATTTATTTTAAGTAGATTGAAAAATTAAATATAAAGCAAAAACCCCAGAAGTCCTACTGAAATTAACTCATTAGTGTAATAACATTGTGACTAGATATATTAAAAAGGACTGCAAATAATTATTAAAATAAAGGCAGAAAAAAGGTGATAGTCTGCAATGAAAACCAGAAAGGAAAGATGGAAAGCAAATATTAAAATTGTAGGCATAAAAGCAAACCTGTAGAGACCTATATTAAATATAAATAACTAAGTATTCCTATTAAAATTTAGGCATTATCAGAAGGAAATTAAAAAGACAAAGCAAACAAAGATGCAATACACACAGTCATGCTGCCCAGGAGAAATCTTGTTCAGCGTAATTATATCTGCATCTGAAATAAAATAAAAAAGATAGAAAGGATGCAAGCACCACAAACAAGAAATAAAGGGTTTCTGTTAACACCAGGCAATGTAGACTTCAGAGGGAAAGGCCAACGATAAAGATCAGTATTACATTAAGATGAAAGAGAAATTTCTCTGAGAACGTACAAGGCTCTTACATGCAGAGTCTCACAATGTCCTAATGATGCGAACACAGTTTTCAAGCATCAAGGAACAGCTGACAGTCCTGAAAGGAATGACAGGCATTACAAGACTATACCCAGAAGCCTTGTATATCTGCCTTAATAATGATTTGAGCTCACAGACAAAGAATCACTATGTACAGAGAAAAGGATATCATCGACCAGCCAGATGTAACGAGGGTGGATGCCTTTCTATTATACAATAGTAAAACACCAATCTTGTCAAAGCGTCTGAAACATTTTTACCAAAATAGATGATACCATGTCAGAAAACAAGACTGAGAAAGGGCAGAGGAATTGAAATTACAACTGGATTGTTATCATAATGGAGAAAAAATGAAATCAATAACACAAGGATAGCTATAAATCCTTTAAAACTGGGAAATTCAGCATGTGATTCTAAACAATTCATAATTTCTGAAGTAAACATTGATATAATAGACTTCAGTAGGATCAAAAATGTTTGTGGAATTCAAGACACTGCTTAGAAAATGAAAACATCACTAAGGGAAATGATGAAAATCACATATATAACAAGAAATTCACATTTCAATCTTGGAAAGTCAACAATAAAGGTAGAAAGCTCCTAAATTAACCTAAAAATTAGAAAAAATTTTAACAGTGATACTAATTGGTCAGATGCAGGGATGCAAACCTATAAAGGAATGCATGCTCCTCTCAAGAGCCATTAGGGAAATGCTCCTAAACCAATTGCAGTATGTGTGTGAACATGGAAAAAACAGTGACGGCGTCTTGCAAAGATGTCAGAAAACTGGCCATAGGAGTTCACAACCAAAAAGACAAGAAACTGAAAGTGGTTTGCAACACTGCTGTGAATGCAAAAATATTAGATTACTCTGGAAAACTGTTTGTTTCCTCTAAACACCAATCAACCTTTTGTAGGATCTGTGGTCATTATTGTTTGTTGTCTTTAGTCCCATTATGTGCTTTTGTGGTTCCTGAGTTTCAAGGAAGTACAGGCCTTCAACTAGATTACTTAGCTTCTTTCTCTGGAAGGACATGACAGAGAAGCAGAAGATGAAATGGAAAGATTTCTCTCAACTTCCACCTACGCCTTCAGCATCTATGACAGCAGCAAGAGTCTTTGCCAGCTGTGGGCTCTCATGGTATCTTTGGAGCCAGCACATTGCCACTGATTGCTGTTACAGCAGCAGGAGGAGCAGCAGCAGCAGCAGCAGCAGCAGCAGGAGCAGCAGCAGCAGGAGCAACTGGATTCTACTCTACATTAGTACGATGGAACCAGCAGCACCACCCTTGTCAGGTCTGTCTAGCTGTGAGTATTCAAGTCCAAGTGTCCAGTTGATAATTTGAACAGATTACAACTCTTAGAATTATTTTTATATTAAAATTATATCAGAACACTGTGGTCCACAGCTAAAGATTCTATTTGAAAATTTAGAGCTACCCAAAGGGCAGAACTGGAATGAAGTCCATTTCTTACAGCATTTACATTGACAGTATTTGTATTTGAAAAGCATCTTTCTTGCATTTTCTTACCTGAAGCTTCTATCCTGACTTCTGACCCACTTCTAGGCATCATGGGTATCCAACTACTAAGTAACTTCATGGCATTGCATCCCATCAGGTCTTATCCTGCTATAGACAGATCATGTAACACTGATAACAACTTAGCAGGACTTAGGGATAAAGTCAGATAGAATCTGGGTGGAAAGAAATATAGGAGACACCCTTCCTGAGGGTATTCTCTTTAGACTTACCAGAAAATCCATCAAATCCCCTACACAATCCCTTACAAAAATAAATTGTATTGAATTTCCTACATATGTTGCAGGGATACATTATTTTTTAGAAGAAATGAGACACAAAATCCAGGGACCAGCCTTGATAATTCATTCCAGGCACTATCTGCAGTAGTACTAGAAAGAAAGATGACAAAGTTAAAAACAAATCCTGTTGCAGAGCAGGCTAGAGCACAAGGTATAGTCTGATTTTGTGCAGTGGCAAATTGACTTGAGGAAAGCCAGCCCATCGTAGGCTGAATGTCAAGCCTTCTTTTTTCTGCTTGTTTCTATTTATTTATTTATTTATTTATTTATTTATTTATTTAAGATTTCTGTCTCTTCCCTGCCACCGCCTCCCACCTCCCTCCCCCTTCCCCAATCAAGTCCCCCTTCCTCCTCAGCCCAAAGAACAATCAGGGTTCCCTGCCCTGTGGGAAGTCCAAGGACCACTCACCTCCATCCAGGTCTAGTAAGGTGAGCATTCAAACTGCCTAGGCTCCCCCAAAGCCAGTACATGCAGTAGGATCAAAAACCCATTGCCATTGTTCTTGAGTTCTCAGTAGTCCTCATTGTCCGCTATGTTTAGCGAGTCCGGTTTTATTCCAGGCATATTTCAGACCCAGGCCAGCTGACCTTGGTGATGTTTGTTTCTGTCATAGGCATCCATTGTCTCTGAGGTTCAATGTCCTTTTAGAATCAGTGATACCAATTCTCCAGACTGGGGTCAGTTTTACTAATTGCATCAATGTAAAAGGGATTGTTGTCCTTAGAAGCTCTCCATAAGCAACTTCCAATGTATTGTTTTTCTTTTATGCAAAATGAGGTCTGGATCTAAATTATTAGTTTTAAATTGAATGAAGTAGCCTGTATATTATGAACAATAAATAGTCTTCCACTGCACTGGATCATTATTCAAATCAAAATTCATGTCTTCGCTGGAAAGATATTTTCATTTCACATCCTCACGTTCACTCATTTTCCCAAGCCATGCAAACTGTTGTCCATTGCAGCGTGTAAGGAATGCATCCTGGAAGCAGCTAGAACAGAGGGGGATAATGGTGGTGGGCACCAGCTGAGCATCTACACATTCCAGGCACTTCACTGATATATTTCTCTTAAAACCCCACAGGCTAAGTGACTCAGTGAACTTTGCATGATTAATGAGTTAGAAAGCTGGAACATACTTCCTGCTAGTATCTTTACAGGATGGCCAATCCGTTAGCTCTGAATTCTCTTCTACTTGTAATTCATTCATTCACTTGCCAGGTAGGTTTCTCTGTCTGGGAATGTGAGTGCAAACATAATACAGATTTTTGTTCATTT
>NC_022017.1:33556330-33558222 GCF_000317375.1 Microtus ochrogaster | reverse complement strand
TCAGAGGCCTGTGAAGGGAGTGGAATTTACATATAAAAACTTGTGTGCACATTGCAAATTATTCAACTAGCATGGACTACGACTGTGGTGGCTTAAATTCCAGGGGTCTGTGTATTTGCTGTGAAATGTGTCTTTCAGAATGCAGAGGTTCTTTTTATTTATTTATTTATTTAGTTAGTTAGTTAGTTAGTTAGTTAGTTAGTTATTTTTTTCCATTCAAAAATTTACACTTTCTCCCCTCCTCCCATTCCCCTCCTGCTTGCCCACTTACTCTCCTCCCTTCCTCTCTCTCCTTAAGAGAGGACAGGGAACCCTGCCCTGTGGAAGCCCAAGGCCCTCCCTCCAACATTCAGGCCTAGGAAGCTTTGTATCCAAATAGACTAGGGTCCCAAAAGGCCAGTACATGCAGTAGAAACAAGTCCCAGTGCCTTTATCAGTGGCTTCTCAGTCAGCCCCCATTGTCAGTCACATTCTGAGAGTCGGCTTTGATCGCATGCTCCTTCAGTCCTGGTCCAGCTGGATTTGGTGAGCTCCCATTAGAACAGGCACACTGTCTCAGTGGGTGGACCAACCCCTCGCAGTCCTGACTTCCGTTCTTGCTCATCTTCTCCCTCTTTCTGCTCTTCAACTGGACCTTGTTAGCTCAGTCCATAGCTCTGATGAGGGTCTCTGTCTCTATTTCCATCCATTGCCGGAAGAAGATTCTATGGTGATACTTGAGATAATCATCAGTGTGATGGTGGGGCAAGGCCAATTCAGCCACCCTCTGCTCTGCTGCCCAACGACCTAGCTGGGGACATCCCTGTGGACACCTGGGAGAGGTTCTTATAGTTTTCCAAATAATAGAGGACTTAGATTCTGCCAACCAGTTCTTCTTATGCGGAAGACACTACACAGAATTCCAGTATTTCTCAGATCTGTCAAATACACCTGAATGCTATTTTTATTTAATTATTTTTTGCTGAATAGTACACAAACTAAATTAGAAGCAACTCCATTTTTTCTCTTTTTATATATTTTACCTTTCTTTATTACATTTTAATGGTACCTTGCTACTGACAGACACTTCCTACAGAGAACTAGATGAGTCCCACTCTACTTTAGGGCAATGGCATAATGGTTGAAGGAGCAAGGAATAGAGGCGGCACAAGTGAGTTGGGGCTTGAGGCAAATTAGGAAAACCGAGCATGTTAAAGATCTAGGGGTGTAAAGAAAATTTGTATTATTTGAATATGTACCTCTTCATTTCACGTAATATTTATGGATGCCTTAATAACATGTTCTATATAATGAGAAATGCTGCTAATTTATTTAACTCTTAGTATATCCCTAAAATAAATAAATTTTTATTATAAGTGCTGATGGAGAAACAAATGAAAAAAACACTTTTCCCATTTGATAATATTTACATTTAGAGTATGATGAACCGAAGGGGCATTTTTGGATTAACACATCTCTCTACATCACATTCTTAATTGCTCACCTGTGCCAAATGATGGGCAGTTAAGTATACTACGTACTACGTTCTAAAAAGAAAAACAAATCTCATGATTACAAGTATCTCTTTTGGTTACTTCATGTTAGTCTGCTCAGATAGCTGAGAAAAAGACCACAGACTGTGTAAATTACAAATAATGGAAATCTAATTTTTCACTCTATGTGCTGGGAACTCAGAGATCTTAAGGCGGTAGCTCCATCCTAAGACTTCTCTTTGTAATAGGTAGTTATCTCCTTCTTGGATACCCATATAAATTCCGTTTGGTGTGTGTGGCAGGAAGAACAAGAGTTGTGATGTCTCTTATGGTATATTGTCATTCTTTTACTGCAATTTCCACTTGAAGGATCCACATCTAGACAGTGTCTACCTGAGAATTAGGATTTCAATTTTTTTT
>NC_022017.1:33554702-33556181 GCF_000317375.1 Microtus ochrogaster | reverse complement strand
AGTGACTTTCAGCCCTTAGAAAAGTACACTTTAGAGAAGATGCCTACATGAGTACAGTCCTTACTTTTTGAGCTGTTGTGAGGGACTGTCTTTCATGATTGTAGGGACCAAGACAGCTGAATGTCAACCAAGAGCAAGCTGGAGATCAGGAGACTCTCTGGTCTGGTTACTAGCTATATGAAAAGGCCTGAGAACTAGTGGTGTATGTCTCAGTTCCCATCTGAGTCTACCAGCAAAGGCCAGTGTCCTGATTAAGATAACTAGGCAGAGAGAAATAACTTTATAGTTAGCCTCAGACTTGACTCTGACTTCCAATGAATTTTATTCTGCGAGGTTCAGTCATTTTGAGAAGAAGCATTCCTTCACTCAGCCTACTGACTTAATCCCATCCAGAAACACATTCCCAGCATCCTTACAAAGAGTATTTTTTTTTGTCAAATACTAAAAGACTTGTGGAGCCAACCAATTTGAGAAGTAAGCAGACACACCCATACGTTGGTCACAGAGGGTGTGCCCAGGCAGGTGCAACACATTTCCTGCCATTTCTCCTTAATACCAATCTCCTGTTTCTGTGCATTTCAGCATATATATCAGAACCAGTGACTCTTCAGGAATCTCCCAGGCCTTTAGCACTACATGAAAGACTGTTGAGACGTTGAACTTTGTGAACTGAGCAGCTCCTGGGGTCTCAGCCTATCCCTGGTACAGATGGCCATTTTTCGATAATCCAACCCTATGACTGTAAGTCAGTCTAGAGCCTGGATTTGAAGGATAGGAAACTCTTTTTCAAATGCCTTCTTCTCTGACTGGTAGTAGAGTTTGGACCTATTCCAGCTGACAGAAGAACCCCTAAGCCTAGACCTAGAAACACATGTGGTAGATTCTACTTTCAGTTTATAAGAGAGATAATGAAAACAAACAGAGATGATAGTATCAAGTCTTGCTGAAGAATGATAATGAATTTCATTCACAGCAAATGCATGGAAAGAAAATAGCTCTCATGGACACCTTGCTCTCTCACATCCAGCATTCCTCCTCAATGTTTTACAATAGCATAGTTGTTAGCCTTTATTTTACAGCAAATATCCACTTATAAGTGACTACATACCATGCTTGTCTTTCCCAGTCTGGGTTACCTCACTCAGGATGTTTTTCTTTCTAGTTCCAACCACATGTCTTCAAATTCCATGATGTCATTTCTTTAACAGCCAAGTAATACTCCATTGTGTACATGTACCACATTTTCTTTATCCATCCCTTGGTTGAGGGATATCCAGGTTGTTTCCAGGTTCTCGCTATTGCAAATAAAACTGCTATGAACAGAGTTGAGCATGTGTCTTTTGGTATGATTGATTATTTTTTGAGTATATTCCCAGGAGTGGTATAGCTGGGTCTTATGATAGATTGGTTCCCAGTTTTCTGAGAAATCACGACATTGATTTCTAAAGTGGCTGTATAAGTTTGTATTCCCACCAACAA
>NC_022017.1:33538870-33553371 GCF_000317375.1 Microtus ochrogaster | reverse complement strand
ACCTCTGTCACTGACTGGAGTACAAGGACCCGCAGGCTGGATGACACAGAGACGTAGAATAGACCCAAACATGACTGCAGGGGAAAAATATCAGTGTAATGATGCCTAATAACATTCTGTTATACTCATAGATTGGTGCCTAGTCCAGTTGTCATCAGAGAGGCTTCATTCCGAGAGTGATCAAAACAGATGCGGAGACTCACAGCCAAATGTTAGGCAGAGCTCGGGGAACCCTGTCGAAGAAGGGGAGAAAGAATTGTAGGAGCCAGAGGAGTCAAGTACACCACACGAAAACTCACAGATCAGCTAACCTGGGCTCATAGGGACCCACAGAGATAGAACTTCCAACCAAGAATAATACATGGGAATGACTTAGGCTCTCTACATATAAGTTACAGTTGTATAGCTTGATCTGTGGAACACTTAACAGTGGAAACAGGGGCTGTCTCTTACTCATTTGCTGACTTTTGAGACCCTACTCCGCATATAAGATCGACTTGCCAAGCCTTAATACACAGGAAGGTGCTTAGAATTACTGCAACTTGATATGCCGTGTTTTGTTGATGTTCATGGGAGGCTGGCTCTTTCCTTAATAGAAACAGAAAAGTGTTGGTGGAAGGAAACAGTGGGCTTGGGGGAAGCAACTGGGAGGAGAGGAGAGAGGGGAAACTCCAGCCAAGATATAAAATAATGAACTAACTAACTATATTAATTAATTAAAAGGTTCCACACTAGAGCAGTGAATATATATAGCATATAGTTGATAAGCACAGTGACACATCATTATTACTCAACTTTCCATTGTCATTGCACGTTCTGTGATATTTCTTTTTTAAAAAAAAAAACAGGGTTTCTCTGCACAGCCCTTCCTTTTTGGAACTCTCTCTGTAGACCAGGTTGGACTCAAACTCAGAGATCCATCTGCCCTTGTTTTCCAAATCCTGGGATTAAAGGCATATCCCAGCACCACTCAGAATATTCTGTGTTTTTGCCCTCACCCCCACAAAGGCCGTATTTCCCTCGCAGTATCATATAGAATGGCATGATGGCCACAAAGATCCTGTTTGCCTACCCTATTGTTATCACTCTCTCCTGGCAGCCATTCATTGACTTAATCGCCCTTAATCATGTTCTATCTCGGATGTCATACAGTTGGAATTACACAGTAGGTAGATTTTTGGAATGCCTTCTCTTACCACATAATATAGATCCAAGTATCCTTTAAGTCTTTTTATGGTTTCGTCTCTGTCTCTTGTCTCTTTTTACCCCCCCCACCCTCTGTCTGTCTCTCTCTCATATGTTCTTAACTCATATAGTTAAATACCAAGGAGCATGTGATTGCTAGACCTTATGGTAAAAGTGAGCTTTTTAAATCAAAGCTGTCTTTCAAAAGATCTGTAAGTTTTAGGAGCACTCCTCTCCAGAAGTAAGAGCATCTTTTTGTAGATCCACACTTTTACCATGTAGAATTGTCAGAGGAAGTGAATTCCACCTGGTTTCGTAGATCTGTCGTTCCGTGTCAAGTTGATACAGTTTTTCCTGACAAAATATGCCGTGGACTCTTAGGATATCTGCCAGTCGTCATTTTGAGTTTTAGCACCTTGTGAGTGTTTTAACGTTGATAATCTCTGCTACCCCTTCTGGGCCTGCCTACTACCCCTATTCGTCTTTGAATACCAGTCCAAAAGAACGGTACAGCACAATTCCTCTAAGTGCTCTCTTACTGATGTAAGGTTTGTTACTAGACTACTTCTCTAGTTCAAACACCAAAGTCTAGCAAGTGTTAGTTCTTTATACTTTTATGTATTTAGAATAGTTTTTATATCTTTTAAACTTTTCTGGTATTCATAACTTAATCATTAAATTTGCATTGGTTAGCCTTAGGGTGAGCTACACTAGTTATGTTGGTATTTGGTCTTGGGTTTTTTTTTTTTGTAGTCTTATTACCATCATTCACTAATGTCCAATTTATTACTTGAATTTAGCAAATTGATATTTTTTTCAGAATTTTGATTTTAAAGTAAAATTTATTGTATATGTCTATGGTATTTAAAATTATTTTCTTTTTGAATATTGTTTAACCATGACCACCTTTGAACTTAATGTAAGGTATTTTTCTGGATACACATATACTTCGCAGGTGTAATTTCTCTGATGTCAAACACAAAAATTCCACTGTGCATTTATATCTCAGTACCTTTAGCCTTTTAAAGATCTATTTTACTTTTATGTTTGTGTGTGTGTGTGTGTGTGTGTGTGTGTGTGTGTGTGTGTGTGTTTGAATGTAGAGAACAGAGGTATTTCAGATCACTAGAACTGGAGATATGGGAACTAGTGGGAATCTAATTCAGGTTTTCTGGAAATACAGAAAGCAAGCTAACTTAATTGCTGATCCATCTCTCCGACCTCTGGAGTATGTTTATATGTATTTCCAGTGTCTTATTTTTCAAAATAATGTTGTGATCAACACTGTGGTTGTAAGTTTTGTTAGACTGTCTTTGGTTCCTGTGTAGTTCTGAACTGTATTTGTAGCATCCTTGAATCTTACAACGGAGGTGACCTGGGATAAAGATATGAGTACACATAAGCCTTTTTGACAACTGAATTAATGTTCACAACCTAGTATATCATTTTATATAACTATAGCCAGTAAAAACCTATGCTATCTCGAAACAATCATTACTCTCTAATTTTGAGAAAAAATGAGCCAATCTGAAGACTGATTGAATCTTGGAACACTTTTGACAAATTTTTAAATCTTTATGACCATCAATCCTCATATATTAGGTAAGAAAGTAGCAGTAAGTAGAAAAATATGCTTTCCTAGATTCATCTTCTGTGTCTTAATGGCTGCATACTCATAAGAAAAAGATAAGGTAATATATTTCAATTTTTAATAATGTGCCATAGAGTAGCATGGTGTTTCTCAAATAGTATACTCTGAAAATTTTCCTTATTAAATGTCCTAGAAAATTTATATTTTGTATAGGCTCAATCTATTGAAAATTGGTGAATAATAAAATAAAATTTATTTTCCTATGTGCTTACTGAAGTAAATGTGTTAATCACATTAACCATTAATATTAATAGCACATATTTATGTGATTGTATTTTTCAAAAAGTGCTATACATTTTTATAATTTTCTAAAAAAGCAAGTACTTAGAGGTATGGCTGACATTTAATTAATTTTTAAATTAATTTGTAACACTTAACAGGAAATAGCTTGACTTTCATATGTGTTTTGCATCCAGTGAGCTCTGTAAAATTTAGTTAAATGAAGAATATCTAGTCTCACACCTCATACTGAGAAGACAGATGTGTGCAAGGGAAATCTATATTTAAAGAACTTTCTAGATAATCATGAATGTCTTAACATTAAGTTAAGCATAGCAATGTGGAATCGATCATTCTTTCTTGGGACACAAGAGCATCCATTACTCTATTTTGCATGTGGAACACAGCTTTAAACTGTGTGGGATTTTTTTAGGATCATACACTGATTATTTGTGGGAGAGGCAGGAAGGGGTGTGGGGGAGTGGGAGGGAATTGGGAGGAGGGAAGGAAGTGTAAATAATTGAATAAAAATTAATTATTAAATTTTTATAAAAAAACATTAGCTCACTGATAGACATTTTTTTCTAATCAGTAGAAGATTTCATTATAAAGTATGGAGGATTTTATTTGTAGATATCGACAATAATTTCATAAGAAAGTTCTAAGTTTTAAAATACATAGTTTACTTTGTGATAAGAAATCTATTTTCCCCTACTTTCACACTTCATTTGTAAATTCAAATATCACTATTGGAAATATGTGTGAATTATTCCCTTTGAAGAGACAAATTCACCTAATTTATTAATTGGTGGGTGTTGCCACACACCAATCTGGGCATATGTATATGTAGCCTGGCTCCATATCATTAATTTTCTAAATACAAAGTTACTGAGAGTAAAAGTAATTGAAACAAGCAATGTTTTCATTGTTGTTGTTGTTTGTTTGTTTTTATTTTTTAATCAGTATTGTGCAGTATTTAGGCATGCACAGTAAATGTTGTGTATGCAGACAATTTAGTAATTCCCACCTTCAATCCTTGTGCTGAGGCAGGAGGATGACAAACTCCAGCACAGCCCAGGCTATATCGTGATAACCTGTCTCAAAAGTAAAATTGACAAAACAAAGCAACAAACGGCATTGAAGTGCTCTGTATACCTTTGTAATTTTCACATGATAATAAAAAAATATATAGAACTCTTTTAGAATTTAACAAAATTTATGTTTTGTTGCTGCAAACTAGACATTTCAAGAGGAAGTGATCTTTTATCTTTATCTTCCAGCCAGTGTTAAGGGAGAGCCAACACCTATAGTATGAGTGCTCTTCAATGCCCTATTTAGCATTAAATTCCAACATTGTGACTCGTGTGTGTGTGAGAGAGAGACAAAGAAAGAGAGAGAGAGAGGGAGACAGAGACAGATAGACAGTCAGACAGAGAGATCAAGCCAGTATGCATGGCCTCAAAAAAAAAAAAAGGAAAGAAAAATAATGAACATAATCTTATGTTGTTGCTGTGCAGGTAACTGAGGTCATGCAATCTCAGAAGAGTATTGGAGATTCCCAAGATGCCCTTTACAGAAAAACCCATTTTGCTTTGCCATCTTAGAATGGGATCTCCTCCATTACCCATGCTTTGAAATGTGAACCGTTGAATGTTTTATCAAACATAGCAAAACTCAGTCACTGGTACAGAGTTTGAAATAAGGACTAGCATACAAGCACCCACAATCACGATGTAGATATAATTTAATCATGTCTTGGGAGTCAGGAGGAGAGTCCAGTCACTCCCTTGTGAAAACATATGGTTGGTAAGCAATGAAAATGTCTGTCTGTTTTTTGTTTTCCTTCCACATGTAGACCAAGCAATACCCAAGCCTAGAGAGAAACAAAATTAGAGAAAATACTCAAAATAAATTTGTTTGTCAGCCGCTCCCAATCCACTCAGTGATGTCTAACCAAGGGAAAGGTAAACATTGTTGACCTTCCAATACAGACACTTTCACAGAGAAAGGGAGAATTCTTGCTCGTAGGTATAAAAGGGAGTGTGAATTGAGACAACTCCAGGAAAACAATGCAGCATTCCATTTTAAGTGAGATGGTGAGAAACTCAGCTACACCATGTCACTCTGAAGAACACACGCCATGATGATGATGGATGTGGGATGTTCTTTCACTGTAACTGCAGCATCTTCTTAGCAACAGATTTATGAAATTGAATAATAATCAATTGCTTTGTATAAAACCTCGACCTATATGGAAGTAGACCATAGTTGAAGTTCTTCTGCCCCAAAACATTTATTAAAAAATTCCAACGCTTTGTAAGCATTACTTACTAGACTTTGGGTAGAGTTACACAGTGGAAACAGGCTTTCCAGATGAATTATCTTTTGGTTTTGCAAGTGCCTGCAAATCATGAAGGAAATAAAGGAAGGAATAGGGTCAGCTGAGCTAAAATGGGTCACATTTAGAATCAAGTTTGCCATGTCCTTGTCAAACATAAGCAAACACAATGAGAATGTATTAAGTCTTGAGGAGTCACAATTTCTAAATAAATGTCACACTTGGGCCCGTTTATCATCAGCATCCTTAGAGTGTTTCTTTGCTGTAAGTGATTCTCCAACAAGGAAACAGATGCCTTGAAGATTTGACTGACAGGCCCTCAACTTATCTGGAGGTCTTAAAGTTTAGGTTGGATACAGCTGTGTGATGTGCTGCTATTTCGGCTAAGTGTTTGCCATCATCTTTACCCTATTGTTCTATTGCTATTTTATTTTGCTGTCACATGCACCAAAAGTCAACCCCCAATTTTTACAGACTTTTAGCTAAGTGAATTTTGACAAGCGTTATCTTCTACCATGTCCCTGATCCATTGTTATGGGACTTTAGCTGGCTTATAAATTCACTGAGAGTGCCACAGGCCGCCAATAAGCAGCGTGTTCTTCTTTTTGTCTTTTCAAAACTATCTAACCTGTCACTCAAACATCTGTCCATATTTTTTTGATTAAAAGCCCCTATAATTTAAAGGTTCACATGTCGGATTTCGTGAAAAGCTTGACATTGCCTCAGCATGGACTCTAATTTAACACTGTGTGGTTGAATAGGTGAGTGGATGCATATAGGCTCCGTGGTTATTCAGCCTTCTCCAGCAGGTTCTGTAATTTTGGAATTACCTTCCACTTCTTCCCCAGCTGCTCATGAGCGACTTCTGTCTCCCTCCCTCCTCCCTTTCTCTCTCCCTTTGCCCCGTTTCTTTTTTTCACTTTGTCCTCTTTTCTTTTTTCTTCCACTTCTCCAGCCTCTTTCTGTTAACATTTTTTAAGCTCCAGCCATAGAGAACATTGAAATCAGAAAAGAGCTGTTATTAGTGAATTCTATATAATTTAAATCATGTAGGAAATCAATATTATAAATTTCAATGAAATGTTATACTCTTTCAATAATTTATGAAAAAAAATCCTCTTTTTCCATAAAAGTCTCGGGGGTACAGTCTTTAACTTGTGTTCTCTTGATCGCAACAGAAAACCCATGATCTTAAACCACAAAATGCACTTTCAAAATTACCTGTAAAAAAACAAAGAGATGGGGCTGGTAGGCACCCAACAGTTAAGAGCAAATACCACCCTGGCAGAATTCCTGAGTTCTGTCCCCATCACCAACATGGCAACCACTTGTAACTCTAGCTCCAAGGCATCAACTTTTGGTCGCTGTGGGCATTGTCCACCTGATGCAGATCCACGTAGGCCCTGTGCTTGTTGCTTCCATCTCTGTGAGCTCATCTGTGCCTTGCTTAGTTGATTCAGAGGGCCTTGTTCGTCCTCTCTGCCTATATACAATCTTTTTGGATTCTATGATCTCTCAGAGGAAGAATTTGATGGAGACCTCCAATTTTGACTCTCTCACCTAATCATGTCTGGTTGTGGATTTGGGCATCTATTCCCACCTGCTGCCTGAGGAAGCCTCTCTAATGATGACTGGATACGGCTCTGATCAATGAGTATGCAGGTATATCATTAGGAGTCATTTTATTGATATTTTTGTTTATTTGTCTGTCTGGCCAGTAGTATTTGGTTTGACCCTAGGCTTCTGGGTTATCTAGCCTTTCCCACTCAGATCCCTCCTCTTTTCTTATCCTCTCTGGCTTTACAGATTATAACTTGGCTATCATTCACTTAATGGCTAATATCCAGTTATAAAAGAAAGCATATCATGTTTATCTTTTTGGGTGATCTCACCGAGAATGATTTTTTTTTCTAGTTCATCCACTTGCTTACTAATTTCATGATGTCATTTTTAACAGCTGAGTAATATTCCGTTATGTATGGTAGTATGCAGGTAGTTTCAAACTCCCTCAGAAACACATCATTACTGAATGGGGCTGGTCCTGGGTTTCCCAGACAAGGCCCCCCAGAGTGGAGTCCCTGCAGCATGTCCTGCTGGGACAATGAAGTGTAAGGCAATGGAACTGTAGCAGGCCACAAGCACAATGGTGAAGCTCACAGACCTTGGGGGGCAAACATTGAGGGTGGAGAGGTGTGCTGGAGCCAGGAACAGTACCTGCCTTGGAATGTCCTGCCTAGCCACCACATCACCCTGACTCTGGGCAAGGGCAGAATATTTGACATGAGTCTTAGCAATGGCCCAGTACTATGATGCTTCAGACACCAGAAACTGTGTGCCAGACCAATGACTCATTTCAATGAGTGTATATACTATGGGATACACAGCAGTTTCCAATGCTGCTACCACGGACGCATATTCAATGGAGAAGTTCAAAAGATGGAGGACTGCGTGTGTGGTGGAAAGAGGCAGAACTGGAGACTTGACTATGGTGACAGGTGTGAGAGAAGGCTGCAGTGAACAGGGGGACATGTCCTTCCTGCCCATGAGAATGCTGCCCACTCACATGATCTCCCTAATTATGAGCAATGACAGCATGGCCAAGAAGGAGAACAGTTCATTTTCTGGATTGGACCTCCAGAAACACCTCTCCTTCTCTGTCTGGCACTTCCCCTGGAAGCCAGGTTGGTGTCTGTGGACTGAGTACTGCTGCCCCAGGCTATGCTAAACCCAGGGGTTCATAAGGAAGCCTGTGGCCTGGGCTGCCACTTTGGTTATCACTGTGTGTGCCACGTGGATGTCCAAGTGTTAGTTCACAATCCAAGTTTCCTCAGAGGCCATGCTGCTGTGCGAGGCTTATGCTGCCGTCCATCTGTGCCCAGGTTGATATCTTTGGCCTGTGCAGTTTCCTAAAGCCATGTTGATACGAGGGACCTGTGCAGCCACCTGAGGCTATGGTGATGTCCATAATTTATGCTGCCTCAGAGGGTCATGTTTGGGGCTGTGGTTCCGTTGTAGTCAGAGGCTGTGCTGATGTTTTGTGACCTGCTTTACCACCGAAGGCCAAGATTACATGGTCTTTGCTGCCTTCTGAAGCCATGTTGAGGTTCGTGGGCTAGGGTGCTGCTGAGGACAATGAGAGTGTCCGTTGCCCCTCTTCTCTTTTTCTATTTTCTACAATGATTTCATCCTAATTTTTAAAATTATATTTAAAATTTCTAATTAGTACAGATCTCATTTTTGTCCGTGGTAAGGCACTTGACAATTTATCAAAACGTCAACATCATGGTTAAATTAATGAACTAAGGAAAACTTTTAATCTCTCTGAATGTGGCTTCAATGTAGAAAAGATAAAATATTGCTTCACATTTTTAATATAATTAGACAAGAAGATATAGAGTAATTTAAGCAAATATGCATCAAACATTAAAATTCGCTCAGACCTTTTCTCTCTAGGATTTTCCCTGAGATCCTCATTAAAGATGTTTCTTTAATGTGTTTTAAGTAAATTATTGTCTGTGGATAGGAAAACTGCTAAGATGATTATATTTCCTAAAGTACAGATTCAATGTTATACCCATTGAAACATAAATTAACTCATTACAACTAAATCTAAATACACCCGAGGCATGGCAATTTGGGGATATAAATTTATAAATATAATTAATATGTAGTAGGTTAACAAAATTGCTTCTTTGTGAGAGAAATTAATTCCAGCCCTGATTCATAAAGAGATGTAATGACATCGGATCTAGAGAAGAAAGCTCTTGGTCCTGGTGGGTTCCTTTGCCTAACAGCTCTGTGAAACCTATCCACAGTCACCCACTGAGTCATTCAGAGAATTGGTGTAGCATGCACTTCATTCTGTGGGCTTCCCTTCAGGAATGCAGCTCTCAGGAGTTACCAGAGTTAGCTAAACCACCTGAGCAAAGCACGCGTGAACTCACGGAGATGGAAACAACAAGGACAGGGCATGCGCAGGTCTGTATCAGGTTCTCTGCATATCCATTATAAGTTTCCATTTAGTGTTTTTATGGGACTCCTGAGTGTGCGGATGAGTGGGGTCTCTGATTCTTTTGTCTTCTCTTGGGCTCTCTTCCTTCTGTTGGTTTGCCTTGTTCAACTTCTATGTGATGATTTTTTGTTTTGTCTTATTATATTTTATTTTGCTGTACTTTGTTGTTAACATGTCTGAGAAATGCCTTCAGATCTGTGTTATTTTGACCTTTTCTCTATATATTTTTAATATGAATGTTGTCTGCTAGAATTATCACACAGAAAACCCTGCCTTGAAAACAAACAAACAAATAAACAAACAAACAAACCATAGATATAGATGATATAGATATAGACGATATAGATATAGATGATATAGATATAGATATATAGAGATATGAATATTATCTATGAGTATGGATTTGGGCATTAAGCATGCCTCATTTGAATCCAAGCCAATTTTTAACTTAATTGGCATATGACTTTTAACTTTAACCAGGCTTAGTTACTATATTTGTAAAATAGAGATTAAAAGTTACCCTTAAAACATTGAGTACCTCACACACATAATAGAACTCCAATTCACCTGGTTGTCTCTCTTTCATTATTGTTACCAGCTGGATTATGAAGAAAACCTCTGTTCCTTTCCTGCATGTTTGTCTACAGTGACTACTGTCTACAAGATACTATCATTTTTCCATCCAAAACAGGGCTCTAGTAAACCTGCTTCTGCACTAAAATTTAAGCTATTTTTTTCTATGCAATAAACACAGTTCCATGAGCTTTAAATCAAATCAACAATCTTTTCTATTATACCAATATTTTTTGAAGATTTTAAAATATTTTACATGTAAGTGTATACCCACTTCTTTCTAGGGACACCATGTGGATGTAGGTGTCCATGAGGCCAGGGAGAGTGCAGGGTCCTCATTAATTGAGTCAAAGGAGGTTTCAAGCCACTCTCTGTGGGCACTAAGAAACAAGCGTGGACCCTCTATAAGAGCAGTGTGTGTTCTTGGCAGTTGCCCCCTTTCTTCACGTCCCTATTCCCTTGCGTTTTATCAGTTCAGTGGGATATTAGACACTGATTACTGTGGAAGGTATTCCAGTATTCCCAGATGCCTTGTTGTGTTCCTGTGTTCTTTCTCCTTGAACTTGTCTCCAAGTGGTATGTGATATTTGAAATTCTTTCCCACTGTATTTCCTGTTTTCTTCTTTACAAACAAATACACCAGTCCTTCACTGACCATTGGATCATGTTTACTTGTGTTTTTTCCATATAACATTTATTGCACGTGTTCTAAGAAGTAGTGATATTCGGAGTTCAAGTTATTCAAATTGGCAATAACCTATTTTGGTTTTCTTGTCTACAATATGCTTTATGCTTTTGTAAATGTATAACACACAGTTTCTCTAGCATTTACCATAGCCCTCTGATAGCAGGTTAGTTGTCTTTGTTTACCTATAATGAACATAAATTATGGAGATTTTTTTAAATCACAGTAAATGTAAAAATCGTAGTTTAGGTTCACAACTGATTCGGATTTTTTTCCATCACCTAACATCTCTTTCTGTAACTTTTTCTTACTAGATTAATCAAAGTCATTGTCTTGTTCAGCTCTGCATATTTTCTGAGCTCTAGTCATCGCTATTTTCCAGTACCAAGCTGAACACTGTGATATGTTTTTTATGTGATCATAAATATTAAATATGGTTTTTTAACAGAAATATGGAAACAGGAAAAAGAAAGACAAAATAATAACGTAGTGAAAGACAGGGGATTTGGAGTGAGAAGGATGCCAGAATCTTGGTGAACACCAGTTGCCTCCTGGGATTGGCTGTAGCATCAGGGATGCTGGGAGGTCATAGTCTCTGATTATAAAACACTGTGGCTCTATCCGGTAGTACTCTGAGGAATGACTGCAAAGATAAGAGACATGCCTGTGCTACACCTGGCAAACCTCTGTCTTACTTGTGAAATGCATCAGACTCAGCCTGAATTTTGATAGTTCCACTTAATATCATCCAGTTTTCTCTTGAAGTTTGAATTGTAGAAGATTACATAGGCCAAGTTATGAAAAAAAAATCTATTTTTTACATTTAATTCACACTTACCAGTAGAGAAATTTGAGGATACCTCTCTTTGCCGTATGGAAAATCCTTTCTAAGTCATTTAAGGCTTTTTATTCTTAGGAACCATCTGGTACAAAGTCTGAGTTTCTAGTTTGAAACTTTTAATTTATCATTTTTCTTTTTTTCATTGCAAGCTTTAAAACCATCTTTTTTCTCCTTTTTGTTTATGGTTTATAGCAAAATTACTTCCTCTCCGCAACCCCATGTCCAGTTGGTGACCACACACATATTGTGGATAGACTTAGAGTTTCTTCTACTAAAAAGATCATTTTTCAGAAAATCAGTGACCTTTGCCTGAGTCTTTGGTGAAATCTTCAATCCACTACTCCATGTGGATGAACCTGGGGTACCTTTCATGATTTGTTCTGACTTTATCTGTTCACCAATAAAATTAAGTACTCAGATTTGTATTTGTATTGAAAGAGGAAAGATGTTTTGACAAAGAGATGATGATTAAGTCAAACATGAATATTAGATTTCCTTATCATTATTTTTCATTTTTGCCATCAACCCAAGATTATTGAAGCACGTGTTTTTATGTAGGAATAAAGGAGAAGATTGTAATATGGGACTCATACACAGGCTAATAATCTGGCCTTTGGCTTGTTCCCCAAACACAGTTTTAGGGCTTATCAGAAAGAAAAATTTCTCCAAGTTCCTTTATAGAGCTGCCAACTCTGATTGTAAGTTTAATATCCATGAAGCTTGTTCTAAGGTATTGACAACTGTTACAAAAAAAAAATTCAGAGACTCTATTTGAAAGATAAGATAATTTATTTGTTTGTCCTCCTATGACAGTTTTTAAAATAATTGTTAATGACTCAGGTGACATTTCCCCGTGCCAATTTGGATATGTTTTAAGTAAATAAGATACAGGTATTTTCATATTTGTGCCCAGTTTCCATGGACCATGCAATGCATGAAATCTCTATGAAGATTCTATGTATTTATTTTTGGACAAGAAAAATGATATGTAAAGACACTATTTAGCAAGCTAAGGTCTGAGGGTAACTCACAGAGATGCTGCTTCAAACACAGACCTCTGTAATTATGACCTGATGTGTTTTTCACGAAATATTTTCATATCCTAGCATGCCGAGACTAAGAGAAATCTGATTTTCAGTCTGTTAGACAGAAATCATGGTACAACACATCTGTTTATAATTTTCTAGATGGCCTCTATCAGATGACTGCAGGATAACCCTCTACTTTGTCTATTTTAATCTAAATCAACTGAGAGGCTGGCCATCTCCGTTCGTTTTAGAAGTGTTCAGCTTTTCTTAGTCTATATCCTTGCCAATGGGAAAGTGAACTACTGGGAAGCTATAATTTTCTGTGGTTCTTCCCCACTGCTTAGTTCTTCCTTTTGTTGTAGGAAACCATCTTTTCTTCCTCAAGAATTGCCATGACTTCACCGGGACCAGGATCTATCCCTGATGCACAAGCTGGCTTTTTGAAGCCTATTCCCTTGTGTGGGATGCCTTGCTCAACCTCAGATATGGAGGTGGGGCTTGGTCCTTCCTTCCTTCCTCAAATTAATACAGCAGGTTTTGTTGACTCTCCATGGGAAACCTTACCCTTTCAGAGGAGTGGATAGGAGATGGATTCAAGGGTAGGCTGGGGGAGGGAGTAGAAAGAAAGGTGGGAGGGGGAAGTGTGGTTGGTACGTAAAATAAATAAAAAACTTAAAAAAAAAAAAAGATTTGCCATGACTTTTCACCATACAATGTAAAACTAGCTCTAGACCCTTCCTGAGGTTTGGAATTTCTCCTTATTCTTAGGAGGATATGGAGTGGAGTCTTTTTCTGAACCTTTCCTGATTTTTATAACAATTAAATTGTTGTTCTTTATGATATATCAGCTAACTTCCTCCTAAAATATGAAGGAAGGCATGTGCATATTTCCAGTGTTACATTTGTTTTGATAAAGTCAATAATTTAGCTGTGTATTTGTTGCCATAAATTACACAAAATTTGGATATCTTTTCTACTAAGTTAATTTCACCCTACTCTGTAGAAAGAGTTAGCCTAGACAATCATATGCTTTTTGCCACTTTTGATATTCTGGTGCTGATGGTCCTGTTTTGAGCATGGCTCTTCATACAGTGGGGATTGTTTCAGATCATTTTCTTGCAGTTATATGAAGTGGTTAAGTGATGTTTGTTTCCTTTGTGCTTAGATAAGACATCATGAGAAGAAAATAGTTTACTCACTTTCAACAACCCACCAGCCAAAGACTAAGAGAGCACCAACCTTTTTGTGTGTCTTGGTTTTATCAATTAAAAAAAAAAGAGATGCTGGGGAGGTTTTAATGAATAAAAGTTTGTCATATAAGTAAGGTCATCACCATCTGTGGTGATCTGAACAGAAATGTCCCCTATCAACTCATAAGGAGAGTTCCCATAAGCTTATAGGATTGACTAGAAATGGTCCCTATTAGCTCATAGTCTGTAGGGAGTGGCACGATTTGACAGGGATTAGAGCTTTGGCCTTGTTGGAAGAAGATTGACGCTTGTGGTGGGATTTGGCCTCCAATACTCAAGCCAGGCCCAGTGTTTCTCATCCTGCTGCCTACAGATCCAGATATGGAACTCTCAGCTACCTCTCTCAGACCACGTCTGCATGTGTGTTGTCATGCTTCCTAACGTTAAGATAATGGACTAAACTGCTAAACTATAAGATAACTCAAGCTAAATTATTTCATCTAGAAGAGTGGCCTAGGTCATGGTAATATCCTACCCAGGTAAGACCCCCACCCAGCTGAGCTTCCAACTTATAAAACGGAATTAAAGAAAAGCTGACACCTGGGGGTGGCACACTCCTTTAATCTCAGCATTCAGGAAGCAGAGGAAGTCTGCAGTTTGATCCCTGAGTTTATGGCCGGTATAGTTTACAGAGTGAGTCCCAGGAGACTGAAACACTGAAGCTTAGGCAGTGAAGAAAGCAATCAAAAATAGAAAGACGATGCAGATGTAACTGAACG
>NC_022017.1:33488136-33538265 GCF_000317375.1 Microtus ochrogaster | reverse complement strand
GGAAGTATATGATCTGCTTTTTAGTTTTGATTTTATAGGTGACTACAGTTAAGAGACTGCTATGAGTCTCAGAAGAGACTTTAAACTTTGGACTTCTAAACAGTGTTATAACTATGATAGGCTATGAGAATTTTTGAAGTTGGACTGAATACAGTTTTGTCTTATGACATGATTATAAACATACGAAGGTCAGGGAATGGAACATTGTGATTTGAATAGGAATGGCGCCCATAGAATTACATATTTGGATGATGGTTCATTAGGGAGAGATGCTACTCAACAGGGATTAGGAGGTATGGCATTGCTTATATAGATATGGCCTTGTTGAAGAAAGTGTTTTAGTGGGTATGTACTTTGAGATTTCAAGTGCTCAAGCCAGGCCCAGAGTCTCTCCTGTCTGCTGCCTTCAGATCTGGATATACAACTCTCATCTATCTCTCTAGCACCATGTCTGCATGACACCATGTCTTCTACTATGATGATAATGGGCTATTTGCAAGTCAGCCCCAAATAAATGCTTTTTATTATCAGAGTTGCCATGGTCATGATGTTTCTTCATAGGAATAGTAATCCTAACAGACAGGATATTAACAGCTGAATAATGCATTCAAACTTAAAAGTCAATTAGAAGTTTTAGAGCTAGGAAAGAAGTCTGGTAGTATGTTAGACAGTTCAGAACATATTAGCAAATATAACTAAATGGTCAAAGATACAGAGAGGAAAATACCAATGTGTATCCTGAGAGTGTCACCAATGTCAATTATCTAGAATATGGGTTAGGAGGAAGAAAGGAGGAAGGAATAAATGAGACATACCAAGACCAATTAGCAGGATTATTAGGCTACACATTAGAGCTTAAGCCATATTGTGTTGATTGTTTCAAATTGCTGAGTGACACAGGGAACAATTTCTTCTTGAAAATCTCTCTTTCTCTCCTTTTCCCCCCTTCCTTCATCACTATCACACCCCCTTTATTAAAACTTCACATCTCCCCAAAAAGAAGATACCACTTCTGAGTTTTGTACATGGTTCAAGAGGTAGTGTAATTTGCTAAGTTATCATGAGGACCTGAGTTCAAATTCCTAGAGCCTAGGTAAAAGCCAGACATAGCTATGCATTCCACGTCTGTGACTCTGATTCATGAGGTAGAGGCAGGCGGGTCACTGGAATATCATAGCCAGCAAGTCTAGATGAAACAGTGAGCTTCCAGTTCTGTGAGAGACCTTGCCTCAAAAGAATAAGACGGTGAACAATAAAGGAAAATATTCAATGTACTCTCAGAATAGTTTCAGAACATTCTGAACTAGAGATGTGTAAATCTGAGTAATGGGAATAACAATCATAAAGAATTAGTTGTATGACTCAGGTGAAATCATTAATTTATCATAGGACTTGATTCACAGTAGATATTTAAAGAAATGCTATCATTGTCGATACTGTAGCTATTGAGGCACCAGTAAAGATGACTGGAAATACAGGCAATGAAGATAGGGGAGAAAGATGGGTGGTGGTAAAGGAGGAGAATGAATAAATGAATGAATGGGTGAATGAATTAGATAAATGAAGCCGACAAGCAGGCCTCTCAGAGACAGCTGACAACCCTGACATTCACTGACAAGGCAAGAACACTTTCACTAGCATTCGTGTTAAAAGCTGTGATTTATTAGCCAGCCTAGCTCTAACCACCTTATATTTAACAGCCCATTTAATCTTCACAGAAACATCGTGAGGCACCAGAGGAAACTGCAGCGATGAAATGACCACTGGAGAGCGGATTGTTTGACAAACTTGGGCAATCTGTTTGTAGAATGCCTGCCCTTCACCACAGCTCTCAGGGCCTGTTCTAGATACTTGGAGAGAATCATCAACTGCAGATGGCAATTGTTCATACACAACCGGTTTTAACTCACTGGGAAAAAATTGAAGAGTTTTTTTTTTCTTAGTATCTGTGGAGTGTGGATTCTAGATTCTCTCTACCCACAAAAATGCTCAAATCCAGTAGTCAACTCCTTATAGGTGCATATGAACAACACAGATCCTTCTTTTTACTTTGGCTGTCTCTGGACTATTATACTTGATACCAAGTAATACTGTGTATGTCAAAGTAAAACTGCTCTTTAGGCAATGCCGATGGGATAAGATTCACAAGTACATGATTCACACAAGTGGATTTTCCCTAATTTCTTATCCCAATGTCAATCTTATTTATTCTTTCACAATGAATACACACACACACACACATATATATATATACTCAGATTTTGATCAAAGTCTTTCTATTTATCTTTTATTAACCCCTCCTCCTTTGATAAAAATCTTTAATCTCAGATCAGTCTCATATTTGCTTGTCTTTTTTTGAATGATACATTGCAGTTACAATGAACAGAGGTGCAGATAATTATATGATTAAAAACACTGTACTATTTTCTATATATATTGAGAAAAATGATCCTCCCTCCCCACCATTCTTCAATTCCCTATACATCCTTAAGGAGTAATAGGTCCTTTTAGTAATTCTTGCTGCTTAGTTGGATGAATCTTTGCTTGTGGAAGTCAGATACAGTGGGATGACTTTGTTAGTTTTTGTGTCTAGGAAATATGATGTCCGTGGGTATCAGAGTAGAGAAGCCTTGTAATGTGGATGGTGGAGACTGGTTTTCTGTCTCACTTCCTTTTAGCCCCTGCATGTTGATGAAGTGAATATTGAGAACTGAGGAAGCCTCAGTCACCTTTCAACAACCTCTGTGCCCACAGGTTCAAAATATAATTCAGAAAAGCACACGTGGCTGCCTTGTATTGGACTTTGTATCCTGAAGTTTAATCATGTGTTCATTTGAGTGGTGGGTGACTCATCCTATTGCTCAATACAACACCAGGAAGAAAAAAGCTGTTCAATCCTTCGAAATGATAAAATGGTAATTTATTAAGAGCCTTGACTACTGAACCAACACATTATTGATTTCCAAGTGCCAATATTCCCCTGTGCTTCTTCATAAGGTATGACTCCCAAAGGGAATTACTACTTTGTGAACAGAGTAGAGATCATGTCATTTAATTTTCACTAAAACTTATCAAATCACGCTTTATCAGCCAGCTAATCAGAGGTCAGTGCCAACCAACAGTCTATCTGGGTTTGGAAAAAGGTGAGAAAGCAATCATAAGAATGTAGCTACTTATATGAGCCTTTAACCCTCACCAATCATTAGCATACTTCCCTTATACTTTGTAATATTCCATCAATATTGTCTCCCATCCATATCTGCCTTCAGACTTTAAGGAAATTTCTATTTAGGGAGACAGTTAGGGAGACCTTTGGAAGCAAACACCAGGAGGATTTTAAGAGAAGTAGGAGGCAAAAAAGAGGCACATGGATGTAAAGGCATATGGCTGATACCTTAGGTTAGTAAAGAGTAAATAGTCCATTTTAAAGACACATTGAGGAAAGTGAAGAAATGATGCCTCCTGTGTGTGTGTGTGTGTGTGTGTGTGTATGTGTGTGTGTGTAAAGAAAAAAAGGGACACTCAATTCACGTAGCCTAACAATTTGTTTCACAAAGAATATTTTACCACTGGTGAGTATCGTATGTTCAAAGACCACATAAGGAATATATATATATACATACATAAATATATATATATATATATATATATATATATATATATATATATTCAAAATGAAATGCTTGCTAATCATTCCTGGCTCTAGTCAGAATCTCTGGGTATATTTACCCAGGGTCTTTCCAATATTCAGGCTCTACCCACCTAGTCCTCACTCCGACGATTGATTTCCTATATCTCCATACAAGCTTATGCTCTTGGCTTTAGGAATTTCATTGAATCCCAGAAGCTGCTTAAGACACTCTATAAAATATTACCTTCTCCTTTTTCCTCTCTATCCTGAAATGGATGAGGTGTCTATCCTGTCTATATTTGCAGCCTGGTGTGGCATCTGATTATCCCTTAGATGGAAAACCTACCTTCAAAGAGACGGAGATAGAAAAAAAAACGTGCAACAATTTCTCCTCTGGTGTGAATACACTGAAACACAACCCAGCACCACATAGAGATGTCACATTGTTCTTCTGTGGAGGGGATCATCTTCATACATGAATTGAAATTTTTTGTGTCAGTTTACGTATCAGGCACCCATGCTCCACTATGCTAGGCTGTAACCTCATCAACTTTTGACTAGTCACTCTCAACAACTAACTTTTGGATGATGCTTGTCACTTAAAAAACAATCTGCTTTCACATACATGCGTTACTCTAAGAATTAACCTCCTTTCCGGGAGCTACAGGACAACAGGAATACTGTAAAATAAAAAGAGAAGGTTGATTGTATCAGCTACCTCTGTGCCTCTTTAATGATGTATTATCCCATAGGTTCTATGTACATGTATTCTCAGTATAGATCTATTCATATCTTGTTGTCATTTTTGAGATACTATGTAGCCTTGATTGTAACTTGCTATGTAGACCAAGCTGGCCTTGAACTCACAGAATTCATTCTGCCTCTGCCTGCTGAATACTGATATTTAAGGAATGCACCATCATATCCAGGTGATTTACTTTTACTTAATATTTGGTCATTTCTAGTACCATATAAAATTCAGTTATGATCTTACTTCTGATACAAAGCAGTCTTTTCCCCACAACTGCATCCACTGATATATGTGATCACATATATTACTAATTCATTTTGTTTTGCTTTTATCTTATAATACTTCTTTGCAAATTTCATCTAACATATTTTATCATATTCACACCTTCCCATTTCTTCCCATGTCCACCCTCCTTCCTTACTTATCTAACTTCATCTTCTCTTAAAAATAAAACATCAAGTCCATCATGTGATTCTTAAATATTCTTGGATATGTGGTTCTTACTATTTGTGTCATTGAGCCAGGAGCTCTACACTTAGAGAAAAACATCTGCTTCTCTTTCAGATGACAGTTGCCAATAGCTCATGCCTAAGGGTAGTAATGTGTTGCCCAAAGCTGTTCTTCTTGCTGAAAGTTTGATCTGACTTGAGCTTCTGTAGGTTTTGTTCATGCTTTCCCAACCACTGTGAGTTCATGTGGGCAGATGGCCTGTAAAACACTTCACTGTTTAAAAAAAAATCTGAAAACTAGGACTCAGCAGTCAAATAACTTGCTCAATTTAACTTGATCATTTTGTGCTATAAAAATCAAGATTCTTGATGTTAATTTATATATGCTTTTAATTTTTATGTTATAGTTAACACTGAAACATTCTTCATATATAGTTTTTTTTTTACTTTTGGATTGTTCCCTTAGGTTAGTTTACAAAGATCAATACTGTAGATCAATAGGTATGAATATACTTTTCAGAACTATTGATGTAAGTTGAAAAACAAAATTCTCCAAAGACGCTGGACATATTTATACATGATTCCCTATTTATTTTACAGAAACATGCTAGGTTAGGCTGAAGTATGTAGCCTCATTACTGTTCTAATTTTTATCCCTTTGAACACATTTTCCATATGCAGTTGAGCATTTTTGACTACATTTGTCAGCATTTATCTTTTATCTCTTTCCTGTTAGTTTTCTAACATATTCCCTAAGCGAATGTGAAAATGTTGTAAAGATATAGTCTATGCTGTATGTGTGTTCCCTGGTGTGTGTATGTGTGTGTCTGTGTTTGTGTTCAGGTGATTACCTGTGTTTGTGTATGTGTATGTGTGTGATGATATGTGCTCTTTTTATGTCTCTGTGTGTGCATGTATGTCTGTGTGCTTGTATGTGTTGATCATTATGTATGTGCACATGTGTAGTATATATATATGGGTGTGTCCTTGTGAATGTACATAAATAATGCAATGATTTGTGACTCTTTCAGAAGATGCTTTTGGATGTTCATTATCCTCCTTCTTTCACTCTTATAGTAACAGCACCTGGTTGGTTTGCAGGAACTAGCATGTCTCTCTGATTCTTCAGGAAGTTTAGGGTGCTTGGGGGTGACATTAACATTGATTATTCTTTCCTCCTGATCATGAGGATGACTCAAGAACAGAGAAACAGTTTCAGGAAAGAGCTGATCTGTCAAGATTTTCGAGAAAGATTGAGGAAGTGGTAATCTCTGTGATCTGGACAGACGCAAGTATGCAGCTCACTGTGCCTGCCTTATCCTATGAAAGGCTTCTCAAGAGTAACTACCAGGAGGAAGAGAAGAATTAACAGAGAAAGAGACAGCTAAGGTCACTGCTTTTGCTAAAAGTGACATCACCACTAACCGGAGCTTTCAGTAACTTAAGACTCCAGGTTAAATTAGTTGAATTTTGCCTTTATCCATTACACACTCTATGGTATACCTGCAGTTTACCAAGTAAGGATGGTCTGTCTTACATGACCACCTGCTCTTCTGAACACTTACATCTCCTACCTCTAATACTCTAATACCTTCTCTGACACACTACCTTTTAACTTTGAGTTTTATGACTTCTACTTAGAAATTTCTACCAAAAATGCTTGAGTCCAATGCCCACCTCTCTTTGTCTCTGTGTCTGTCTCTCTCTCATATATGTGTGTGTGTGTGTGTGTGTGTGTGTGAATCTTATTTTTAAGCATATATCAGATTCTAAGTATACCACTAAAAATCAGTGAATAACCTCATGCTTGGGTACCCTAATTGAGTTTCAGGGATTAAAAGGTAAATAAAGAAAATTATCAAGGGAGGAGAAGTCAGAAGGAAGATGTGATAGGCTACCCTGGTGGCAGTTGGAGAGAATAGTGAAGGTGGATATGATTAAATACCTTGTATACACATATGAATTTTTCAAAGATAATAAATAAACATCACTTTAAAAATCAGTAATTATACTAAGAATTTATGTTATAATTATACGCTTTATCCCCTAAGTAGAGAGAAATGCTCTAAAGTATCTATTGGCTCAATGATTACATAGCTAAAAATATCCATTGTTGACATTTGGCACTTGCAGATGATCTGACATGAAGAACACAAGATAACCCTGGTGCCAAACTTGGTTGTTAGTGAATTTTACTAACTTTATGATTCATATGATAGATCCATGGTATGTACAGCCTGAGATGCTGTTCAAGGTTTAACCAAACAGGGTTCACATGGGAAGGCCATAGGCTAGTAGGATAATACAAAAAAAAAAGTGAACAAATAAATTGCCCTTACCATTTAAGATCTTAGGCATGTAACTACCCTTGAAAGTAGTCAAGATCATGAATAGATTCTGCTGCTGAGATAGTAAGGTCTTTCTGATCAAATCTATTGGGAACTAAGCAGGTCCTATAGTTAACCCATTATTTTCTCGGTCTTAATCACATTATCCTCTCTTGAAGCTTCTGTCTGTCTTTAATAGCCAAGCTTAGATGTATTCAGGCACACATAATTCCTTCTTAAACCTTTTTATCTGTACCTTTTCATATCTCAGATCCAGCTAATTGACAGTGGGATGTTTCTTTTACGGGAAGAAGACATTTGATTTTTACTCTTTTCCTTATTCAGTGTTTCTGTTAATTATCTTGGAGGGAAGCATCTGTGTTGACTCGCCATTTCTTTCTCTCTTCCCTCTCAATAATCCATCTGCTGAACTTCAGTATTTGTGTCTTTAGCTTAAGACACAGGAAGTTAACTTCATGTTTACTTGGGCCAGTAGTTCTTTCTATTTTGCTTTCTTATTTCTGAAGAATTTCACTAGTGTTTTGAAATAGTAATATTGCAAGTAGGTCTGCATTTATGTTAAAAATGTTGGATCCAAATTCAAACTCATTGTTTTAATTATTCAGTTTAATTTACTAATTATTCTTTAAAACTTATCTTCCAAAATACTTAGGTCATCTGATAGTGCAATTTCTGTTTTTCAGATTGAAGCTTAATGTCATGAGGGCAGGTCATGCTTCTTTTGCAGGTTTGGTACTCAGAAAGCTCTTGCTCAATTATAATGCCTAATGTATGATCAATCATTACTATTAAGTTTATATAACTACTGCCCTTTTTAAATGAAGATTCAGAAACTTAATGAACATATTTTATCTCATTTATTGAGTCCTTAATGTCACTGAAAAGCTTATACTAGAAATTCACATATTTTCTTTGTTTAAAGAGCTCTATAATTTCATACTACTTCAGCCCATGCACACTGACACATGTACATACCTTGCTTCTAATTGTATTATAATTACTGATTATAGACTAGAGTGTTATTTATATCTGAGGATTATAATTAGATGTGAAACTATTATGGGAAACTTGGCACCAGCGATGTGAGCAATTGCTATAAAGCTATAAGTATGTACCGTTTAATTTTATGATTATTTGTACCATATGAAAGAACAAGTTGCCAATGAGCAAACCAGGAGGGTGTTGTGAATCTGCTATCCATGTCCTTTTAATAATGTTGTGCCTTGCTATGCCAAAAGCACAGATTGCTTGAGTTTTAAGGACAGAGGCCTTGAGGGCAGAGCTGGGTTCAGGATGAGTGTTTGTAATGCAAGAAGGATGAACTGCTGGCAGACAAGTTATCTCTATGTAGCTTGAGTGAGAGAAAAAATATATACTAGATGGTAAAGGTCATTATGAGTTATTCTGCAGCAATTATAGTTTTCTACTAGCAACTATTAGTATTAATGTATAAATGATTATACAAACCATTGGGAATGAATGATAGAAGTAGCAGCAATAGCAATATGTGTGTTCTGTGTTGGAGCCTCTGTTATAACATGTGAGACATCCTCATATGCCCATATCATCTATATGAGACTTCCTTCTAGGGACAATATCAGGTTCTGCTTACACAGTGTGATGGAGAAGTACTTAAGACTTGAAATCTGCCTACAGGACTCACATTTAGAATCCTCAGAGACTGAGGATCCTCAGGGTCTGGAGTTTAATTCTTCTGACTCTTCCCTTTCCCATGGTGTAAATAAATAAACCATGAGGAATATCTTCAGAGCTCCTATTATTTATGCTCAGGAAGGAAAGTTAGACCACATCTCAACTCTGACTGTTGCCAGCTCTTTTACACCTGGCTCCTTGCTCTTTTCTTTAAAAAAGGTGCTATCACTCCTTCAGTCACATTCTATTTGTTTGCAAACATAAAGAATGCTTAGGGTTGCATTGAAAAGCATAGTTTCATAAGGACTTTCCAACTTCACCTCATGAAAGAGCAGCCTGTGTTCTCTCTATGCACATGGGCAGTTCATCTCACATTTTGGCCTGTAGTGTCACTTCTCCCTTTAAGATGTCCACCCATAATCTATTGTCCTATTCCTTGTTATGTTTTCTTTGGTGAAGCTTTTGTGATTGATGTAAGTTAATAACAAAAATCTGTACATAATTAATGTATGCATTTTCATGAGTTTGGTATATATAGTCATAAAACAATCATCACAATTTGAAGTATCCAGTGTTTATCACTGTGTCTATCAAGAGTTGTAGTACACCTCTTATTTATTTATTTTTGCTATTACTTCTGCAAAACATCAAGAATGCTATCATTGTAAACATACCTTAAATGTACAATATAATATTTTTAAAGATATTCTCTGTGGTACATGTAAGTTGATTAAAACTGATTCATGTTAGTTAGCTTCTGGAGTCTTCCATTCTATTCTTTGCTTCCATGCTTCTTCATTTTTAAAAATTTCCCATAAATTGAATCACACAATGGCACAATCCTGCATGAGGAACTCCCTAAAATCTATACACATAAACATAAATACAATAAACAAACAAACAAAAACCTAAAAACTTTAGAACAGTGAATTAACTTAGTTGCAGAATACAAAATATAAGGAAAACTCAATTGTGTTTCTAACTAATAACAGCACTATAAAGCAAACATTTCTTTAAAAAATAAGTATTTTGATTGCTTCAAAAGAAACCAAACACATAGGAGTGCAAACACATAGGACACAAAACTTACATTAAAACTTGCCAAAATCACAGAAGAAATAGGTGGTACAAGTAACTGGAAAGATATCCCATGTTCATGGATTGAAAAACGGCAAAAATGATCACATTTCCTAAACCACAGATTGAATGTTAATAATGATTAAAAATAATTTCTAAGAATAACTGTAATAATATCTACTAAATTTCTTTAATTAATATGGCATTGCAGATGAAGATATGCCTTGGTATCTAACAGCAGAAGCTGCTCTTTCAGGGGACTAGGGTTTTAGTTTTTAGCAGCCACATGGCAGATCATATCCATCTGAAGTAGTTGTAGTTCTAGAGGACAAAAATGCCAGTATGTATGAGGTGTATACAATACATAGACATAGGCAAAATGCCCATATATAAAAAAAGTAAATAAATATTTAAAAACCATGATGTTGACATAAAACCTGTCATATAGACTAATGAAACAGAATACAGCATGCAAAATAAAAACATGAAGTAGGCAAAATAAAATCATACATATTCTATGGTCAATGGACATTTCGCAAGACCGTTATGAATATGGACTGGAGGAAGGTAGTTTCCTCAACCTATGGTGTAAGAACTAAGGATGCAGAAGCATAAAACCCACAAACATAATGTATACCTCACTAAAACACTGCATTTGTGTAGTGTGAAGGATTAATGCATCACTCAGTACCCTTGAAAGCATGGCCCTAACAGAATGGCCTCTGAGCACATGAAAACATGCTTGGTTCTACTAGCTCCTCCATTATTCAGATCATAAGTGATTTCCTTGATTAGACTCTCTGGTTTTTTTTTCTCATTTTATTAACAAACTTTGATATTTTATAGGCAATAATAAGTGTACCATATTAGTTGAAAAGGTAAAAATAATTGACTGGAAAACATAATACAAGGCAGTGATTCCTTTTAATTTTCCCAGTTTAGCAACTAAAGTTGTATGTATTAATTTACTGACTTCTTTTAACGTCCTAACACTAGGAGGAGAAATCCATGAAACAGGAACTTACCTGACTTTTTCAGCCTTTCACCCTGAAAAGTTGTGGATGCTTAATAAATGCAAAATCTAGAAATATGCTGATAGTCTTGCAGAAGGTAAAAAAAAAAGTTGGTAGTGTAATGAATGTGGAAGGTATAGGAGAACAAGGGGAAAATAACATTTGAAGAAAAGAAGAACAAAATCTCATTCTTGGACAAGCCAAAGCAGCTACAAGTTTTTATTAAATATGTAGGAGTCGGTCTACAGTCATAAAATTATTTTATGTGTGAATGCATTGGGGTGTGTGGAGGGGGTGTGCATGTGTGTGCATGCTCTTTAATAGTGGTACTATCATGTATTAAACTGTGTGTGTAAGGGAACTACTATGCCAAATCACGCCGGGGTATTTATGTCTGCATAAAGAAATGCAAATTAATGCAAATTAGTTCCTGATGCCAAGATAAGGGAGAAAGAATACAGAAAATATTGAGGAATTGGTTCTACTATGTGCAAGCAAAACCAGGGAGAACATACCCATGGCTGATTTTATTTTCACATATGTATTCTAAAATTATGGTTTATGAGGGGCAGTCAAATTATAAAAAAATTATTACACATTTTTTGAGGAATAATAGGAATAGTTAAGTGAATTACAGGTTCATATACCAGCTAAGTATGAAGTTGTTCCTCAGACCACATACAGATCTGTTAACTCTTTAACAGCTCAGGAGTTGGTAGAATAAATGTGAGGCATTATCAGCAGAAGATTTTCCAATCAATTCAGTTGTATTTATTTCTTAAAGATGATGGCTGAGTAGAGAAAAAGAACTGTGCAGTGTTGCACTTGATACAATGCGAAATTATAATCTTACAACATCTAAGATTTTGTTACTATTTTATATATTATCATGTTGGTGACAATATCTCAAATGATAAGAAAATGGTAAATGCCATTCGTTCAGTCAATTAGAAGCAATCGGTTTTCATGGGTACTGTTGAAAATTATTGCTAGGATTACTCACCTCTCTTCATTCATTTTATACTATTGATTTAAGTTAGAAAATTTATCTTTTCTGCTTTGCAGTAAAAATTCTGTACCTCAGGAAACTGAATTGCTCAATGCCCTTCCTGTCTCTGACTTTCAATAGCTGGTTGAACTTAGATAACAGTCCATCATTCAAGAGTGCTTTCCTTCTTGCTTGTTATGAGTCTTAACTGTGAACTCAATGGTATCTAGAGTCTTCTGGGAAATGGGCATGTCTACAGGGGACTATCTTGACTTCCTTAATTGGACAGGGGACAACTGTCAATTTTGGGTGGTACCATTCTCTGGCTGGGCTCTTGAACTGTGTGCACGCAGAAAGGAAATTGAAGAGCAGAATATGTTTATTGGTCTCCTCTGACTTTCAGTCTCATAGGACAAGATGCTTCAATGTCCTGTTCCCTTAACTTTCCTTCCATATTTAACAACATCCTAAAATTTGAGTTAAAATAAACCCTTCTTTCCAAGAGTTGCTCTCGTCAGGAGGTTTGACATAGCAGAGAAAAAAAAAGCAACACATCATATTTGCATTCTGAAAAGCTTAATCTCCTAATAGACAATCTTTTCCCTTTCTGAACTGTCTAGCAGCTGTATTCTTCTGACTTCTACTCACGGGAATTACTTGCACCATCTTTGTGCCAGGTTTAAGCTGACTCTTTGTGTTTGTCCTTTTCTGTGATCACTGCACCAACTTTGAATTGAAATGGACCACCACCTTTAGCACAATGTCCTGTAATTTATCTCTTCAGCTTCCTTGCTGTTGTTTGTAGAATGAACTCTTATCTAAAGAATAAGTCTTGGGGGGAAAGATACAGGCTCCAAAATATACCATATTCTTCACAATTCACTTTTATTGACCTACCTTTTAAGCTACTTAGCTTTGTCTCCTCCCATTCCAATCCCTTCTCAGCACACTTTCTCAATGAACACATCTTTACTTTTCTGCACAAAAGGTATACTTCAGACATAGTGCTTCCACAATTATGACTCTGTTTTATGCCAGTGATCTGTCTCCTCTGTGATTTACAGAATAGTCCCTTTTCTATCCACTACATCTTCAGTTACTGGAGATTTCTAATTCCTCAGTGGATAAATGTTGTACTAAGCCTATGTCTACGACTCCACCACACCATTTTATAAAGTACTGTTAACTACCTTTATGCATGTTTCATAACATACAAACATTAGATGTCTTGGTGGCTTAGGCATGGAGAAATTTTGCAAATTCAAGTGTGTTATCAGTAGAGGATATCTGATAAATTATATAATCTCCAAGAGCATGGATATTTCAACAATGTGTGGAGAGACGCAAATAAAACTCAAAATAAACATTGATCATTTTTCACATTCCTTTTCCTTGGATTGCATCTCAAATCCAAAGTATTAGTTTTGCTTTTCATGGGTAAATATCTGACCTTATTTTTTATATCAGAGAGTGGCTGCACAATACCAGACAGAGTTGTAACAATGACATATAAAACCAAATCTCGGGAGGGGCCCTGTACACGCAATACACATAATGATCATGCCTGACACTTATTTCATAGGCTAACAATGTGATGACTGAAAAAGATTGGTGGATCTTATATGTACTTGTGTCCATTTTCCTTTATCCTTTTTCCAGTTAATCTGAGTGACACACTTCAGAAACGGATATTATTTTTCCTTGATATTATTTTTCCTTAATCATGATGCAACATTATTTCCCATTCACATGAATGATTTTGGAATAACATCTAACTGTGCTGTCTTTTACCTTCTCCTACCTTATTACTAATGTCATGGAATCTATCTTTAGATCTCTCTCTCTGCGTCTGTCTGTTCTGTCTCTCTCAGTATTGGTCTCTCTCTTCTCTTGGACCTACTAAAGCATCTGTATCAATCAAACCAGATAACCTGGAGGTGACCCAGAATGCTGGCATGATTCACTATGAGGAATACTCCAAGATGCTGCATCTACTTGTTAGACCCACATTAGCCATGACCCTTCAGTCCAACTCACTGTAGATAGAGGGAAGCAATCAAGCATGCTCCAAACACATTTTCTCCTCAACTGATTGTTAATAATGATGCTGAGAGAAAACAGATTTAAAATTTCACACCAATAAATACCAAGGTCAAGAGCAAGTTTCTTTAATCTAAGAGGGAATATGAAGGCCAGGCTGCCTTTACTTTAAAAGCTCTGTTACGTTGTTATCGTTTCCCTCAATCTACAAGACAAATACACATTACAAAAAGGACTGATCAAGGGTCAGCAGTTTTTATATACTTATGTGCTTGTGTACGTATATGGCTATATGTGGTATTCAAGGAGCAAGTTTTACCTCTCCTTCACACTGAAGTTCACGTCTGTGAAGAATTGCAGTGTGCAGTCATTTTTTTAAGACTCTGTGATGTTTTGTTTGAGGTACAACATGGTTAAATGATTTGCCTAAAGCCTCACAGAGCACCAGCACAATGAGAACATTCTATCACAAAAGAAAAGCAAGCTTTTGATGTTAGACCAAATAAAGTGTCTGATCTTGCTTCTGTACTTCCTAATACGAGTGCTCATAAGCACAGTTTTGTGGCCTCCGTAAGCTTCAGATAATTATTTGTATAAAGTAGAATTGAAATACTTACCTCACCCTGTAGAACTGAGAATGAAATAATGTGAATCAAAGACGTGAAACAGTACACTCATTACAGCGTGGCTGGCATATAAGCTCTGTGATGATTGGCAGTTGGTATACTCCATCTTTGCTGTGCCCAGGTAATGGTGATTGGTAGCCTTTACATTACATTCTTTGAAACAGTGTTTCTGCAGCTGTACCTCCCAGGCTTTCAGTGTCCCTGTGTATAAAGTACAGTGTCAGACTCTCTCAGAGTGCCACATCTTGTTTTCTCTGACAGAGATACCTGGGACCCCTCTCTTCCTTACAGATGTCCTTAGCATCAGAATGAAGTAAGCTCAAGAAACACATTCTCTGGAAGTACAGGCTGAAGACTAGGGAAGCAGGCAGTGTGATTTGCTGTTGTTAGATTGGTTTGTGTATAGTGAGGACATATGTTACCAAATGCATGAATTTCTTTATTTCCTAAAAAAAAGGAAAGTTTAGCCAGCACAACTTAACACTTGTGAACAGAAACTCTCAGCCCCTAAAGCCAGATTCCCATTTATAAAGCCCCTAACCCTAAACACACAAGACCTGTTAGAAGATATTCACACATCTTAGGCACAGAATCAGCTCTGAGCCTACTGGCATCCATCCGTCTGTCTTTACAATCCCCTCTCCGAATCTCTCAAAATTTAATTGATTTTATTTATCGTGTGTGTGTGTGTGTGTGTGTGTGTGTGTGTGTGTGTGTGTGTGTGTATTTGGCAGGGGTGCATGTGTGTAGGTCAGAGGAAAACTTGTGGAAGTGAGTTCCATCCTTCCACTATCTGTGTCCTGGGAACTGAACTCTGGATGTCAGGCCTTATACAAATATCTTTACCTACTGAGACATTTCACTGCCCACAAGCTATCAAACTTAGAACCTCACATACTTCCATTTAAACAAACAAACAAAACCATATTTTCCTTTCTTTTCCTAGCTTAAATGAGTGATCATCAAGAGCCGTGGCAAGGTGCAAAAACTGTAAACTAAGTCGTTTCAAACATGGAAGCAAACTCCTGTTCCCATTTTTTAAGATCCAAGATGATTTATCTTTGTTAGTCTAATGGATAGGTATCTACTTGGGGAAGGGAGCCTTATCTACTGCAAAAAAAAAAAAAAAAGATTAAAAGATTCAGTAGAAAGAGTGAAAACAGAAGTTGAGTTTAATTATGAAAGGAATTTGCAACTCGCCTTCCTATTGAGAAAGCAAGTTCAGCTTCAAAAACTGGAGATTCATCAGTGCAACTGAAATGATTTGAAGCAAACAAGTGATGCTTTGGACGAGCATGCTGGACTCTTGATAGGGTTTTCGGGAAGACAGACACAGCTCTGAGCTCCCACACAGGCTCATGTATTTGCTGGATTGATGTTAGTCAGTTTGACAGTGGCTGAATCTCAGTGGCTTCTTGACAACACAAACCTATGGAAGTCTTTCTTTGAATCACTTCTAACTCCACAGGTACATGAGAAGTCTTTCCTGAGAGCCTCATAAAGAACTAGGAAGCATTGCCACACTTTGACAAGGTGGTAGCAAGAAAAAACCAAAAGAATCACAAACATAAGAACACAAAAACTTGGTTATAAAAACTCTTTTGATTATTTAGCCATTTCATGGTTTTAGGTAGTTATGCTAGATCCATTCTGCCTCATTTTATACACATGTAACAGAAGTGAACCCAACTGTTCTTTTACATGTGTGTGTACAAATATTGGCGTTAATATAGATATTTGAGTGGTGCTGTTCATGTGCATGCATAAGTGAGGGCATACACACACGCACACATACACAAACTTTGTGAGTCTGGCCAAGAATAACAGTATTATGCCAAGATATAAACCCTTTGGTGTTCATTTGTCTTTATTTAAGGTGAGCTACGACTAGTTCAGTTTATTGATTGGTTCCCATTTCTCATCTGTTGAAAGTGGGTTTATTAGCATTTTTCCTCATTTTGCAGTTATTATTCAATCTGATTGCATTCAGTGCCCTTTTGTGAACATCAAAGCAAGCTTTATCTCCTTTTTGTTTCTTTTTATCAGATACACTTCTGGTCTTAGTCCACTAAATACAAAGTTCTGATGTCCACACTGTAGTGCTTAATAACATAGACTTTAGATCAATTCAAGCACAAATCTCTTTTTCCCACACATCAGCTGTATGAATTAAGGCAGGATGCACCTCTCTAAACACCAGTTTTAAAATAGTTCAAAATCAGGCAGACATCTTACATCTGTCCGTTTATGATTAAACAATTAACACATGCACATTTATGTGTGTATTTTATATATGTATATATTTATTTATTTGTGCACACATGCTTTGCATACAAAATGAAATAATTTCAAATTCAAATATTATAAGGCACTAGACTGTATAAACAAATGCAGTACATGATATAAAACTGCCATTAAAGTGATGTTACTAAACATGTTATTCCAAGCCGTGATTTGAAGTCATTGCCCAATACGTTGATAATCAACTCAAGACTACAACAGAGTGTACCCATCCCATTCCATCCTCAAAGCACATTCTACTCCCACATAAGGCAGTTCACCGTATGTACATCCATGTCTGCAGGATTGGCAAGGGAAAACCTGCCTATGCCTTCAAAGGCATCCAATTTTCCAGCCTGATCCAGAAACATAAGTGAAAGGACAGTGACGAATCTTCGAGATAATAGCAGCAGGCGGGATCACGGAGGTGAAGAATCTGTTATCTGATGTAAACTGCTCATCCATGTGAGGTGAATGAACTCTTTACAGGGTGCCATTTAGTTCATGGGCAAAGATAATTTACTGAACATACCCAGTGCCGGAGGCTGCTGAATTTGTTCCATTTGGCTAAACACACTGCTGCAATGCACTTGTTTATTCTCCTTGTTCATCTAACACTGGTCCAGTGCATTAATAAGAAAAGACAAGTGACTCATTCACATTCTGTATACTACACAATTCAAATAACCACCACTCCCTGCTTCTACTAAACAAGTTATTTTTAAATTCACATTTTTGCTTTATTTTTTTTTCTTGAGTTGCTTTCAGATGAAACTAGTATCTAGTGGACAATCTGGAAAGTTCACAGTCTTTGTAAACTTCTCATAACCAAATGTGCCCTTGGTTTATCCATTCTTCCCAGTGGTCTCAGAAAACTACCTTTTCGATCTTGCGAAATCTAGGCTGCTTTACAATATATAAACTGACTACTTGTTCATAGAGGAAATGAGTGGTATACTTGTTTTTTTTTTTTCTTATTGATAGTTCTTTCCATGGGTATATCATCCGTAGAAAAACAATGTACCTTAAACTGATTGAATAATTGACTTGCCCAAACCATTAATGAAACAGCATTCAGCTCACAGGAAAAGGAACACTTGACAAATAGGAGCAAAAGCACCAAGTTAGCAGCCATTACATCTTTGCAGAGGAGCTGATGCAGACCCATGCCGGTCCTGTGCTTGCTGTTTCAGTCTGTGAGCCCATGTGAACGCTGCTTAGTTGATTCAGTGGCCCATGTAATTCTGGTGTCCTCCATCCCCTCTTGCTCTTACAGTCTCCCCCTCCCTTTTCTGCTGGTTTCCCAGATCTCCAAGGGGAGGGACCTAATGGAGACTTCCTATTTAGACTCTCTTTCTGCATCATTTCTGGCGGTGGATCCCATCTGCTGCCAGCTGAAGCCCATGTGATGATGGCTAAACAAGGCACAGGTATAGCGGAGTAGACACCAGGTTTAATGTAATAGCATTAGAAATCATGTGACTGATTTTGTTGTTGTTGTTGTTGTTGTTGTTAGTCTTGTTTGGTTTTACCCTAAATCTCTGGGCTATCCAGTCTCCAGTTGCCGGCCATCCAGGCAGTATAGGGCAGGGGCTCCCTCTTGTGGCATAGGATTCTAGTTAAAGCAGACACTGGTTGGCCACTCCCAAAAGTACTGTGCCACCATTGCCCCAGCACACCTTGTAGGTTGTAGGTGGAAGGTTTCGTGGCTGAGTTGGTATCTAGGTTTCTCTTTTTGTAGCCTTCAGAGCACCTTCTTACACCAAGAAGACAAGAATGTAAAGGTGAAGGCTCCAAGCCACAACAGCTCAACCTCTCTGCACTCTATGAGATGTGTGGATATTGCCCTTGGTGATGGGTCCCAGTTGTCAGTTTTTACAGCATGATATTCTGTCCTTGCATCAGTCTGGGTTGTTGAGGAGTATCTGTGGTATTTCCTTGGCCAAAAGTTCAATGGACTGTGACCCAGTCCTGTCAATGAAAGCCTTGCCTGGCTACCAGAGATGGGCATTTGAAACTCTGTATTCTCCATTACTAGTGATCCTCTTCAGGGTCATCATTATAGATTCTAGGAAGTTTCCACTGCACTAGGTTTATACACTAACTCTAAAACTTTCTTAATTCCAGCATCTCTACCCACATTCTCTTCCTCCAACCCCCTCCCATACCTTATCCCTTCTGCTCCCATCCCCACCCACACCCAGTCTACCTGCAGAATCTATTCTATTTTTCCTTTTTCCTTCCCACTGAGATCCTTGCTTCCCCAGCACCCAACGTCTAGTTTTTGGAATGGAGACAGGCCATGAAATCTAGATAAGTTCAGCCAGGACCACATCACTTTGTTTCTAAGAATCTGACAAATTCACTCATCCTTTGAGATCAGAACTAAATTCTTAAAAATTGTGTTGCCTATTTCCTTGAGTCACTAAAAAAATTAATTAAGAAAAACTAGGACTGGAGGTATGGCTCAGCTGGTAGAAACACAAGTATGAATACCTGTGTTGGGGTCACCAGAACCCATGTAATGCCAGATAAATAGCATGCATCTGCAATCCCATGCCTCCTATATTGATATGGGAGGTGGAGACTAAGATAATCCAAGATTACTCAAGAATCATATAGACTGATGTACACATTGGGGACAAACACGAAAGCCTGTCTTTAAAGAGGAGGAAGGCAAGGACTCAGATCTGAGAATACATGCTATGGCACATATGCACACCCACAAGCACGTAGTTAGAAAGATGCGTGCATGCCTGCACACAAACAGCATAACAGAGACTGGAAGAAATTTGTGATAAACTAAATTTGGCAGAAACTTCATGATTAAGGAGGATTGAATTAGGAACAGAATCTTCCATGAAAGAAAAACTCAGGGCTTAATGGCTTCAAAGCAGAATTGTCCAAAGCATTAAGGGACTACCACTAATTGGTCTCATAACAGCTCTCAAATATGAAGAAAAGGGAATTCCCCCAACTATTGGAGAAGAGTACCAATGTAATACCAAAAACTCAAATAATAACATAACAAAACGAAACTGAGATGTATCATTCACTCAATAAAAGACTAGTAAACTTCATTGAACAACACACTAAAAATATTATTTGTCACAATCATGTAGGAATCATCTCAGGAAGAGGATTTACTGACAATTCCAGATTTAACATACTACATGTAATGACTATTCTTCGTTGTCAGCTTGACTATACTAGGAATTACCTACAATTCAGATATGGAGTGCACACCTGTGAGAGATTTTCTGCTTGATTTTAAGTGGGTGAATCCACTTCTAGATTGAAACTTTGAAGTAGGAAGAAACATCTCTGATTTAGATTTTAAGGCTGGAAAACACAAGCTTTCAATCCTGACCTTTGAGATGGAAAGACACACCTTGAAGTTGAGCCACACCTTCTTCAGGGAGCCTATATAAAGCCTTGGAAGAAGGAAAGCTTTCCTCTTTGTTTGTTTGCCCTTGCTTGATAGCACACCAATTCATTCACCAGCACTGGAGCCTACTTCTCTGGGATAGCAGCATATACAGAAGGCCAGCTGAAACATCCAGCCCCGTGGAACCGAGCAACTAAAAGATTCTTGACTTTCTATTCATAATTAACCATTGTTTGTTTAGTTGGACTAAAGAATGTAAGTCATCTCAATATATAGATATGGGAATATAAAAAAAAAGATATGGGAATATATTGTGAGAGAGAAAGTAATATTCATTCTATAAGTTCCATGACTCTAGAGAAGCCTGACTAACACACTGTCTCAAATCAATGGCACCACAATATAAATACAACAAAGGTACAACATTCAACATCCCTTCATGGATAAAAGAAAACAAACTCAAATTAATTATAAGACCATTGTGTTTCATTATATAGAAACCAGGTGTTGAAAATCCCATAGCTAACAACCCATAGAATGGACAAAATTTGAAAGTATTCCCTTTGAGGTCTGTAGTGAGATAACATTCTCTATCCTTTTTATGTTATAAACTATTGAACATAGAGAAATTATTGAGGAGAAAGAAATATAGAAAAAAATAAAAACTGGAAGGGAAAATATCATATTTTCCACATGTAGATGAAAAGGTCCCAAATAGATAGATAAATAGATACATACATACAAACACACACACACACACACAGACACACACACACACACACACACACACACACACACACACACACATATATATATATATATATATATATATATATAGAGAGAGAGAGAGAGAGAGAGAGATTCATAAAGGTATAGACAGTAGACAGCTGATAGGTGGAGTCTGCATTCTCTGCCAAAATTGTATGAATAAACAAGTTTAGTTAATTTGGTGATGTAAAATTACTTTAGTATTTATGTAAGTTTATAACTAACATCACTTAAATAAAATCAAAAGGGAAATCCTATTTAAAATAGCACAAAATATATAGAAATTAGTGTAAAAGCAGTAAAGGATACCTAACATAAATCTGTAAGAGATTTAAGAGACTGATGGAGTTAGTTCACAGAAATATGCACCATGAGAATTAGATTTACTTTGCATAGTTTTCAGCTAATGGTTTTCCTTAAATGGCACAACCCACAAAATGCTCACTCTCTGCATGGATGATCTGTTGGTTTGCTGAGACACCTGTTTTGATGATTAAGGTCAAACACAGCAACTCCTGAATAACAGATTTTCTAGTGATGCTGATAATACATTAAACAATGACAGCTGTAAGGATGAGACTATGGGTTTATTTCCAACCCGTTCCTCTCCCCCACGTTATCTTCTGGACTGCCTATTGCCACATCCACTATGGATGCGCTTCTATGCACTTTCATGACCATTGTGGCAATAAGGGATGCAAACAGTGTTAGGTAATATTTATCTGCTTCTGTGGTCTCTACTTACAGTGATTGAGATGGTTTTATTGGAAACAAGTTTTTCAATTTATTCCGAGCCTCTGATTACTTTTTTAAAGATAACTGAAACAGATGATTTGGTCAGTTTTTGCAAGCTTCTTTGTTGTTTCTCTGGGTTGTGACACTTAGGAGCTGTCATGTCTCTTGTAACTTTCCCAGAGTCTTTGAAGGACCTGTCTGGAGGATGCTCTTATATCTGCCCTAAAACCCTCCAAAGAAATGTTTTAATCCACACCAATTATAGATGAGAATGATTATGGGGGAGAATCTCGAGGTTGGGTTCTGCATTGTTAGTGAAATTTCAACCAACTACCTTCCTGATGTAGTTGAAAAGGAAAATGCAAAGGAGAAAAGTAGATCCTAACTAGCTGTTTACCAGGATGAGGTTTGAATTCACAGAAAGGAGTGTTTATAACATCACATTTCCACATGACCTCACCTGATATATTTAAGTTATTTGATAAAATTTAATAGCTGGTGAGACAGAAACAAAGAGTACGTGTAAAAATAGTAAACATATATAATTAATGTTAATATGTTGAATACATTTCTTTTAAGATGAGAGAAAAAAGATGGATACATAGACCCATATCAATCACTGTCTTTGAATTCCTACTGTATGGAAATAAGTACAAACACAGCATGAACGAGATGAGATGTATACCCAGTTCTTAGGTTATAATAAAATTTAATAAAACAATAAAGGATTGTTTACTTGCTGGGAAAATGAAGTATAAAAATTTATTTCTTAAGTTATTTCAGTTAAGCATATTTTAAATTTAAAATAGTAATGTTTAAAATAGGGACATAAATAGAAATGAGAAAAAATAATAAAATGTTTTCACGGTTACCAAGAAAATTATCAACAAATTCAAAAAGTCTATCAAGGCAAGGGATACTATGATATTTCTAAAACTTTTAAGGAAAATCATATATATATATATATATATGTGTGTGTGTGTGTGTGTACATATATGTAAAACAACTGATTGACAGAAATACAAAATAAGCAAAAATAAGATTTTATTTTACATATACATGAAAAAAATATATATGCATGGTTTTTAAATTTTCAACAAATCTTTACAGGCTTTTAATTGATGTTTTGACTATATAATGTTTATAAAAATCCAAGTAATCAAAGTATTCAAGAAATTTTTGTTAACATTGAGAAGAGTCAGTAGCTTCCCTTTCAGATGAATATTGTCATGATCCTAAATTCGTTAAGACCCTAAGCCTCTGTACAGCATAGACCAAAAGCAAGCCATTAAGATTCGTCATTGGTTACAATGTTTAGTGATGAAATAGTTCACATTATCAGACTAATTGAAAAAAAAAAGATCCTTTGTATAGATGGAGAAGTTGGCATTCCACTCGAAAATTAAACATATCACAAATATATTCTTTGTGGTACAAATTCTAGACAGATTAATGGACTAGAGGTTAGGAACAAAATTATTCAACTTGCAGAACTAATGATTTTCACCTTAGAAACTTATTTTGACCTCTGGCTAGAAATAAAACATCTAAATCAAGTTCCTGAATATCCCAAAAGTAAAAAAACGAGCTACCAACTCCTATGGCAATAAATTAAAAATACTCGCTAACCAAAACTAAAATACAAAGGAGGAAACATAGATGTCCTGGTTTTATTTCTGTTCCTGTGATAAAAATCCCCTGATGCAAAGCACCCATGGGAGGAAGAGTTGATCATAGCTCACAGTAGCAGGTGGCACTCATCACTAAAGGCACATCAAGGCAACGGATTTTAAATTTTCATGTCAGAACCCATAGTCAGAATAGCAACATTCATGCTACAGTTTAGCTGCCTTTGTTTTCTCTGGAGTTCATAATCTAGAGTATGGTACCTTACACTTTAGACTGGGTCTTCCTCAGTAATATAATTAAGAAACAATACTACAACTTAAATAATATGTTGACTCTCTCACACATACAGTAGGAGACTTCAATACTCTTCTCTCACTAATGGACAGGTGCTGATTGGGAAGAACCCAGGTTTTTTTTTTTTTTTTTTTAAGGGCCCATTGAGAGTTTGACCATGCTCCAGTGAGTATATGGAAAACACAAATTGGACTTGTGTGTGTGTGTGTGTGTGTGTGTATGCTTGTTTCACTTTCTTCCTCTTTTTTTTTTAATAGAAGAGGGGTTCCAATGTTAGGATGGTGGGCCTGGGAGGACTTGAACGTGGGGGTGTTTGTTCCTGTCCACACCCTCTCCCAGTCCACCAGCCAAAGCCATTCTATTTCCCGTTCTCAGGAATATTTATATTTCCCACCTAGACCTCTCCTTTTTACCAAACCTCTCTGGGTTTACCGATTATAGCTTTGTTAACATTTACTTAATGACTAATATCCACTTAGGTGAATATATACCATATTTGTCTTTCTGGGTCTAGGTTACTTTCTCAGGATAATTTTTTCGAATACCAATACATTTACCTCCAAATTACATAATGTCATTTTTAACAGCTTAGTAAAACTCCATTATATAAATGTTTCACATTTTTTTTTATCCACTATTCAGTTGAGAGACATCTAAGTTGTTTCAAGTTTTGGTCTATTATGAACAAAGGTTCAATGAACATAGTGGAGTACTGTGTCCTTGTGGTAAGAAGGGGCATCCTTTGGGTGTATGCCCAAGAATGTTAGAGTTGGATCTTGAGGTAAATTGATTTTCAAATTTCTGAAAAACTGCCATATTGGTTATATAACCGAGAGGTTATAGAAGTTTGTACTCCCATCAGCAATAGAGAAATATTCCTTTTGCTCTACAACATCACCAGCATGAGCTATCACCAGGCGATATTTTTGTTTTATAAAATTCAATGGATTTTCTCCTTTTGTTATCTAGTGCTTATACTAATATAGTCATACAAAGACTTCCTTGGCTTGTCATTATCATATTATTTACTTATATTTGGATATATGTGATGTATTCTTTTTCTGATTTTAGATATTATGGGACAATTTAGGTGGAACAAATGATATTTGAATGAAAATAATAATCTGCATTGTTCACTTGGCCACAGAGATGCTTGGTTTAACACACAGGGCATTTAAAAGTTGAAAGAGGGTTCTCTCAGAATAAGCACACACCAAGGTGACCAGGAATCCATGCTGACTTACTGCTTTTATTCAGTTGACTTACCCACTTAAAAAAGTCTCTCTAGGTGGCTATGCCCTTTGTGGCTTGGCTTTCACAAGTATGGAAGTTGAAAAGCAGATCAATTACCTCAACATAAATTTTGAGGCTTCAGCATATTTGTCTCTATCATGTCTAGGACTCTGGCCCACATTGTTGCTAGTCTCTGATGGCTCTTATTTCCTAAGTGAACCTTCGACACACTCACAAATCATAGACATGATTTGTAATGTTTTCCAGCTTGGTCTTGTTTTGTTAAAAGCCAGCCGTATCATATAGCAGCATTTGAAGAGAAGGGTTTGACTAGAAAGCCGATGAGGCTGCAATGGGGAGCAAACATCACTGACTCAGGCCTATGGATAAGGGTTTTGGCTCCGTCTTCGGAATGACCAATGAGGCATATGTTACTGGCTTCCTGTTCAATCAAATCTTTTAAGGTTGGCAGAGGCACCTGTAAACACATCACAGAATTCGCAATGGAAACCAGGGCACAGTGTGCTGAGAGCAATTTGTTGAAGATTAGTCACATTTGGACAATATTCTCTAAGGAAATCACACATTGGTGTGATGCCTGTCAACGAAGAGGAGAACTGACAGGCACTTCTACCATGGCATTACCACAGCTCAAATGGATTCATTAAATGAGGAGGGAAGGAAATGCATTATCAGTATTCAGTTCATGCGAGGTAATCACAACCTGCCTTCCATCCGCTGGTAGTGGAGACAGATGAGGCATGGGCAAGATCCCGTTCTTTCTTGAAAGCACATTTGAGTTGAGAATGATGGATGCTCCCTTGCAGTTGTCTTTATGTGAGAACAGGACCAATACAGATGCAAAATATCATACCACCACTGCTGAGAATGCTAGAACGTTGGTTTGGGCACTGTTTCATATCTTCTGCGAAACTTGGTAGAAAGTGGAGAATGACGGAGGAAATGGGAAAGGAGCAGATGAAACAGACAAACTGAGATTGGGGGATATTTCAAAGCTTGTATAAGAGTGAAGAGTTGAAGAAAAGTGAGATTGATGACCCAGAAAAGGGGGAGACACTTTATGGAGTAAGAGAAAGGAGGTGCAGGTGTAGTTAATGAATATATACAATAAGCCTGTGAGGCAGAGGAATTTTGGAATATTTGGGTATGCGGATGAGTGATAAGAGAGGAAGAGGTGGAATATTACATTTTAAAAATACATGGAGAAGACTACATTAGGACATTTTACTGTGATATGTGGGGTTTCATTTTATCATGAAAAGTTAAAATTCATTCATGATCTCTAAATCTGTATTTAATAAGAACTAAATCTGAGAATGCCCAGTGCTTTTAAAACTTTGATAAGGTTGTTAATGTTGTAACTAAATAGTTCCGTCATTAAATTTGTGTGTGCTAAAACACAATCAGACGAATATAGAAATTTTAGATTTTGCAAAAATTACAATACATTCATCCAGTTCTTTTTGAACACCCCTAATAGACCATCATCTAGATTTACAGTACTGAGCTTAATCTGGACAAGATGTTATCCTGCCCTTGTTTGTAGATTTGGTCTCCAACTCATTCTTATTTTGTCTACAATGGATAAGCAGCTAGATATAAGCACTATGTAAATTACAGACCCACAGCCAGGGCTTTTGCTTAGAGGTCAATGAATTTCATTTAAGTCAGTTAATTTATTGAGGAGGCTCAACTTTTATATTTGTAACATAGGAATTATTATGATACCTACTCTGTCCACTTTTCAAGGCAGGATAAAAGATTAAAATATGGTCTACATCAAGGTATCATTTCTGATCATAAAAATAACTATGAAGAGTGGTTTAGTTACTCAAACCAGTATTATTGATTACTGACATATTCATATTTTTTTGGTTTTAATTTAGTTGTTCATGTTCTAACAAATGAATCAAATTTAGTGATAATAGCTATTTGTGCCTCATGAATTACTTTTTTGAGTGCATAGTGTTCTTCTGTGTGTGTGTGCGTGCGTGCGTGCGAGCACGCGCGCGTATGGAGGAGACATGCTGTGGCACAAAATACACGTATAAGCCAGAAGACCATCTCAGGCATCAGTCCTCTTGCCCCTATTTTTGCTTAAGACAGGGTTGTCTAGTTATTTTTCAATGGTCTGTACCCTGCTAGCTGGCTCGAGAGTTTCAGAAAACTCTATATCTATCTTCCACCTTGCTCTTAGACTACTGAACTGACAGATTAATAATACCAAACATGGATACGACCACTTTCTGGGGATTCAGACCCTAGTCATCACAGTAGTTTTGGGACAACACATCAGCCTCTCTCTAGCCATCTTGAGTGCATTTTAATTATCCTCCAGCTCCATAGAGACACATAAGCAAGCTTTGCAAAGTATAATTTTAAGAGTGAAAATGTATTGCGCACAAACTGTGCAGCCTGACCTCCTTGATTCAAATATGAAAATCTTCACTACTGGTTACATGGACCTTGGAAAATTCTTCAGTCTCTTTGCAGCATGTTCTTCATTAACGGAACTGGTTCAATGATCCCATTTCTTCTTTGAGGATGTTGATGTCCTTAAATTATAAATATGTAAGATCAATACCTGTCATATAAACATTCAGTGAATATGAGCTATTCATTTGCTATTACAGTTAAATCTTGTTTTTATCAAGTCTGCTTCTAAGAACATATAATTCTGTGATTCTAAGTAAGGTTTCCTAATTCGAATTATGAATTATCCTCCTTTCCTCTAAGTTGTTTATAAACTCTGAGCTCTCTGTTCTCCTTTGACATTCCTGTTTGGAGTGTAAATTCAATAGGTCCTCTATCATAAAACATCATGAAACCTGCCAAGCAATGGCTGCAAATGATCTTGTGATACCCTTGTGAATGACGCATGATGAGGACTTTGTGCGATTTAAACAATCAGCTGCTTCAGCGGGATCTTTTCAGAAAGGAAGACTTTGTGGAAGTGATTGTTGCCCTGGGGGACGGAGAAACTTAGATATGGGAAGTAAGTTTCAAGAAAGGCAATGTGTGTTAATTTAGCATTGTCTTTTACAACAGAGTACCTGAGACTTAATGATTTGTGAAGAAAAAGAATTTTGTCAACGATTCTAGATTCTGGGTAATGCCAAAGCCTGTTGCTGGAGTCTGTTTAACTCCTGGGGAAGATTTTGTAATTCTTGAACTCTTGGTGGCTAACGGGTGGGCAGACAGAAACAAGTAGAACTGACAAAGCCTGAACTAGAGCTTATCTTTGTAACAACCCCTTTGAAATTTTCCTTTGAAATTCTTAATCTCTTCTTAAAGGCTTTACTATCTCATATCATTACATTGGAAATAAAATTTCAATATGCGCTTTGTAGGGGGCAAAAAATGTAATCCAGGATGGCAGTTGATGCAGAATTTATCAGGTTACTGCCTTACATAATAGTGCCTCGGTACCTCTAGAAGCAAGGGCTAAACTTACTTGTAGTTATCCATGGAAAGCTACCGTTCTTCACTGTGATGGAGAAGTAAGAAGGTCACTGAGAGAGCATATGGGAGCCAACGTGTTTCACATTAGTATGGACTATGGAGAGCTGATTAGCTACAGAATTTCCTTTATTATTATTTTACTACTTGTCTTCGAATTAACTACATAGACATCTGTTTGGAAAACATGGCTTTTCTCACAGGATAACTAGGTTTACATGAAACCTGTGCCTTTCAATATGAAGATTAGAGGGACTGTGGATCGCTCATTAATAAATTGCTGGCCTTACAAGCATAAACTTGATCTCCAGAATTCACCTAAAGCACTATACCTGGTTGTTCTTGGTTGTAAGTCAACCCACGAGGAAGCAGAGGCCAATTCCTGGGACTCACCAAACACTCAGTCTCACCTAGTTGATGAATTCATGGCAGCAGAGGCCTCTCTCAAAGGCAGTGAGTGACTAGCATTCCTGAGGATGATTCTTGAGGTTGTCCTACTGCTTGACCTACAGGCATACATTTGTAAATGGGCATGAGAATCCATGCCAGCAATCACACCATCACATACGCACTGAAGATTCCATAAAAACTGACACTCTCACATATAGCATTTTAGGGAAAAAGTGAGTTCCATTTACGAAGGAGTGGAGGTCTGAGTACAGAATGTCCTTGAGAGCTGCTCCACAGTTATAGGCAGATGTCTTCGTCTCTGCTACATTTTCCCCTATCTCTCTAGCTCTCTCCGTGTCCTCGCAGCTTCGAAGGAATGTTAGAATAAGAAACACATTATTTTTCTGGGAGATTGGATTTTAATCCACCAATGAGAGTTCTGTATCACCAAAAGCTATCATTTGAACCAAGGCGTTCAATGCTCCACACACCTCTCAGGGTTAGAACTCTGTGGAGATCCTAAATAAAGTCAGAAAGCACCTGTAAATGTCAGAAAGCAACACGAGAAGATTTTCTTAATTAAAAAGGAGTTTCAAAAGCTAGTATCTTTAGAAATTTCCAAACATGCCACTCACAGATAATTAGATTCTTTTTATAAATTAACGTTTCAGCTGAGAATTTCACCTGAGTACTATTTTTATAACATTGCTACCACCCCCTTTGTCCCTGTACATCCTCTGGTGTTGTCTTAATACCTTCTCAAATTCATAACTTCTTCCATATATACATATATGTGTGTGTTGTGTGTGTATTCATACGTGTGTGTGTGTGTCCTACTGAGTCCATTTGACAATGCTCTTTATGAATATTTTTTTAAGGATGACCACTTGGGATTGCATAATCTCACAGGGCTTTGTTCCTGGAGAATACTGGTTCTCCCTGTCTTAGCAGTTACAGATTGTAACTTTTCAGTCAGGCATTTTGTCGTGTGAAATTTCTTCCCTTGTCTTGGGATGCCTTCTGGAGTTGTTGTTCTTCAGGATTTCTCTAGGTGACTGCATTATTTACATTTTGCTAACGCAGTTTCTCTGCCATACAAAAAAGAGACTTCATTGTAGCACGTGTCCTCATCATCTGGTTATTGCAATATTTTGGCCCCTCTTCCATAATTTGTCTGAGCCTTGGTTGTAGAGAATGTTCTTTGGGTGCAGAACAATCTATGATCACTTATTGTCTGCATTTTTTCCAGTTTCAGATCTCAGTATTACTATGTCTTTCACTCCTACAGATACATTTTATGAAAAAATGTGTATATTAAACAAACAAAAACACATATATAACTAACTACAATACAAGAATATTAAGTAGAATATCAATCCTTTTTGGGGGGTGGGGTTTCAATACAGGGTTTCTCTGTAGCTTTGAAGCCTGTCTTGAAACTAGCTCTTGTAGACCAGTCTGGCCTCAAACTCACAGAAATCCGTCTGCCACTGCCTCCCAAAAGCTTGGATTAAAGACATGTGTCACCATGACCTGGTTAGAATATCAATCTTAAAGTGAAGATTACATCATCTAATAATATTGCATTGACTTTACCCACAAAAATGATCCTCTCTCCCACAAGGGAAGTAGAAAGTAAGATGATTTGAATATACATGATATTGTTAAGGATAAAATACAAGAAATGTTGAATGCTGACTGAGGACATTTTAGGCAATTGTTTTACATATTAACAATGATTCATAACATCAACTTGTTAAAGACTAAGCGGTTCATACTCAGTGTCAAGCTAATCTTCACTCTAGCTGTAGTAGCTGAAATAAATGATATAGCATCAACAATGAGAAGATGTATTGTTCATTCACAGAAATTCTAAGTTTCCTCCATGTATACTGAGCCATAAGAAAGCTATGTTTATAGACACTTCATTATGGGAAGAACTATTTCAGGCTTTCTTAAAATTTGAATGAGTATAAAATATGTTATATAAAATATGTTAGATAGTTTAAGGAAAAGTATAATGAAAATTCCCCCCAAATTTCTAGTCAGGATTTTACATCAATGAAATTCAGAAACAATTGAAAATCTTATTATGATTTCAGAGTTTTCCTACTTTCAATAAATTTGCCCAGTAAATACAAGAGAGCATTTCTCCTTTGCATTTTCCTTCAACTATTTTTTTTCTCAAAGAAATCAAATAATTTCTTCTTTATATATACTGAAATGATTTCCTGATGAAGTACAACGACCATAATGGTAAAACTCACTTCTCAATTCCTGGTCGGTGTTATGGGATAGATGTAAGGCTTTCTACTAAGGCCAGTAGGCCATCAGTTTGCTCCACGTGAGTGTATTTTTAACACAATTTTCTTAACGTTTGCTCTCCTTCTAGAAAGACCCCATCGGAAATTAGTTTACATTTTCTATTATGTAATTTCTGTGGTGAGCCTGCCATTTATTTTGTATTTCTGGAAACAAATTCCATAAGCCACTTTCTTCAAACTTTTTATATCAAAACCTGAATTTGTGCCCTAGTCAAAGTTAAACGTGGTGTTTTAAGCTTGCGTTTTCATTATGGAGATTTGATATTCTTATTAAATATTATTTTTCATTTTGTCTTTAATATTATTTCCATATTTTCTTTTTAAAATATACCATATTTAGTTTTTTTTGAGAATTTCATAATTCATGTAAAGAATTTTGACCATATTTATTTCTCACAACTTCTCATAACCCAACTCAGATCCAACTCTTGCCTATTTACTGCTTTATGTTCTCTCTTGTAATCTCCTCTTTTGTCTACTGACTTCATTACGTTTTGATTTGTAAGATGTTAGCTTTTGCAGTTAATTAAATGTTTCTTAAAATATAAAGATGATTTAAATTTAATACTTATTTATAGTAAGTGCTCACTTATACATTTATACATAAAACATATGACTTCATTTAAAGTTTCATTTCCAATAGAATTTTTTATTAATAAACTGAAAAGTAAAGTCTCTTCAAAATCAAATACTGACTGAGTACTAGCTGTTACTCAGACTTACACTTGCCAGTCCTCTGACTTTTCTAAACATAAAACTGACAGACATGTTTTAAACCGATAGCCTCTTTACATATATGCATGCCAACTTTCTGTATTCTTCTATCCACTTGCATATATTCCATCTGACATAGAGTATAACAATCCACCTGTTTACTTTTGAGGCTCTACTTTGAATTATAGTCCTTGAAACTGAGACAATGTTAATAACAAGGTAACCCTAATAAGCACAGAAAGACCAAGTGTTTACCAAATTCAATAGTATTTTAGTATTAGTATCTTTCACTTGATTGAGAATTTGAACAATTACTCAAAAATTACTGAGATCTAGTTTATTGAAATGAAAAAGAAAACAAAATATGATTGTGCTGTGACTTCATGGTAGGAAGTTCAATTTATTGGTGGGGTCAGATATGAATGGATTATATTAAGCCTTATGAAAATAAATGAAACACTAGAAAGAGATAGATAATGATAGAGGAATAGAAAGAGAGGCATATATATATATATATATATTTATGTGTGTGTGTGTGTGTCTGTGTGTGTGTGTCTGTCTGCGTGTGTGTGTGTGTGATAGAGAGAGAGAGAGAGAATTTGAGTGTGATTCCAGGCTTCACAAAAATCTTGCCATATGAGTCCAAAAGTTAAGATAAGATAGAAAGATAAATGGCATTTTCTTCTCATATTTGGATGAACATTTCCTGTGCAACACAATACCATGTATAATGCACAATACAAAGTGAAATAATTATATGGAAGCAGGGTAATGTATTCAGGAATATGGTGAAGAAATTGCCTGCCCATAGTGAAGGAAGTGAGGACTATGACAAAGTGAAAGGAGGGTGTTTCTAGACAGAGGAAACTGAGGGAGTCTGCATCTTTCCATATACAGAACATTTCAGGCCACTCTCAGCATTGTACTCATTTCTCCAAAAAGCAATGGATTCAACAAAAGATTGGAAGCTGTCATTTGTCACAATTATGATTCCTTCATTCGAAAGTAACTTCATTGTCATTTTGACAATGAAACAACGAGACTTAGACTTGAAAAAGTGAGGAAAAATGTCAATGATTAAGGAGTGATATGGGTGGTAACATTAAGAGAATGATAAGCATTGTGTGTGAAGTCTGTATTCTTACCAATCTATGGCATTCAAAAAGAAATGCCTCTGTAGAATATTTCTTCATCAGGTCATATCTGTTATAAAATATTTTCCAAGCTAACATTAACTTCCGTTTTCTTAAGATCTACTCTAAAAATTCCTATACTGTACAGGGTATCTGCTAGCTATGACTATAATGTAGGCTTGCTAGTCACAAGCACTGGATTGGCAGTAGATAACCATGGTGATTGCTATGTGCAAGCTGATATTTGTGGAAAGTTTGACTCCAAAGGTTTAGACTTATGAAGAGTAGGCTGTGAATTGAAACTTAAGGGTTTTTTTTATGTTATGTTTTCAAAGTTGTTGTAAATGTACAACCACAAAAAAACTTTAATATTTTTACAATATTAAAATGTTTTTCCCATGGGTACATCTGCCTCGTATTTGTGTAATATCATTAAAGCTAAGTTTTTATTTCTTTTTTTTTTAAAAAGTACTCATACAGACTTTGGCTGTTCTAGTACCTTACATTCCTTTTCAGTCAGTCACTGAGGTCATTTTATTCACATGGTACAGAAGAAAGACTTTAAGAAAAATTTTACTTTTTCAATGTATATTTAGTCTATATTGTATTCTTTATTGAATATATATCTCTATGAATAATGTTTAAGATTTCTATGACGAACAACAGATTTTTCTACAGATCCTTTTGCTGCAGTAATCTTTGAAGTTTCCAGGAAGAAGACAGGGTTCCACAACAACAATTCTGCCTGGTTTAAATGGCATTGTGATGCTGATAGTGGTACTATAAGATCTTTTTTGGGGGTACCAGATGCTGAAATGGTGCACCTTCTCATGACATTCTGGCCAGAACTCCAAATAAGAACTTAAGAACAACAACAACAAAAACCAACCTATGTAGTGAGGAGCTGGGGGCCACTTCCTGCCTCGCAGCTCCCTGCCACCGGCTGGCTTTACTCAAAATAATTACACGGAAACTGTATTCTTTTAATCACTGCCTGGCCCGTTATATCTTGCCTCTTCTTGGCTATCTCTCACATCTTGATTAACCTATTTCTAATAATCTGTGTAGCACCACGAGGTGGTGGCTTACAAAGAAAGATTCAGCATGTCTGACCTGGTGGCTGGCTCCATAGAGTCTGACCCAGAGAGGAGAGGCATGGTGATTGCCTCACTTCCCTCTTCCTCCCAGCATTCTGTTCTGTCTACTCCACCCACCTAAGGGCTGGCCTATTAAATGGCCAAAGTTGTTTGCTTCAACATTGCAAATGGGACTTTGGGTAATTGCTGAGGTAGTTATTTGTCTTTGTCATATATTGCTCAATTTGAAAGCTGCTTGATTGCACTTCCTGCTTGCTCAAGTAATATTATCTCCCTTCTTAGGCCTTCAGTGGGGTTGAAGATTAGATAGTCATGGTTACTGTCCTCTTATGATCTAGCCAAGCCATTTCCTATACAAGACTTAGATTCCTTAGTATGGAATGTTTTTTTAAAAACATTTAACATATGTTCCTTGCTTAATATTGCTTATGCTGGTTGTAATTCTAATCTTATACTTGATATCTGTTCCTAGTGTATATATAGTTTTGTATTGGGTCTGGAACTATCTTATTTAAAAAACAGGGGCCAATAGCCTTTAAGATACCAGCCCACTTGTGTGTTGTCTTTTATACTATTTATGTCTATGTAAAGAGCATGCCCAACCTCTTTTCCAGCTGCAGGATTTGGTTGATGTTCCCCATTCAGCAGAGGATTGTAATATGTGAGTCTACCCCTAAGTAAATAACCATCTATTATTCTCAATTCTGAGCTAGTGTAGAATTTCTTTTAAGCATCCTTCTTTAATCTATGTCTCTAAATTTTGATGATTTCATCCATTTTCATTGATTTCCATGTGACTTTGACACTAAAATATACATACATGTACAGAAATTTATTTATTAGTATATGAAATTATAATTCTTAAAGAATTGTATGCTTATAAAAATGAACACCAAGTTTACTCAATGCCATTTCTGGGATACTTTTAGTTGAACAATATAGTTTTTTAAACAGTAAGTTTTTCATTTATAATATGTATTTCTAGCACATATAAATGTGTTTAAAATACAAAACCAAATATAAGTTTTGTATTTTATGCTTTAGTTGTCATATCCTCTTAATTTCAATACTTATATCCTTTTATTTATTTCAAAATAATTTGTGTTCATTCATAATTCCTTCATACCTATAGCTTCCATATAAAGCTGCTTTTATTATTTGCCAAATTGTAATTCCTATGATCATATAGTAGGGCCACCTTCTAAAGTTAGCAACTAAAAATAATATAAAGAAATATTTTGAAACTATTAATTGCAATTTGCAATTTTAAGTGTCATAATATGTATAAGTGTGTATGCAATGTGTGCAAATGTAACTATTAGATAATAATTTATTTTCTATTTTTAAATTAATGCTGGCCCCAGTGGATTGTATATTTTCATAGCACAAAATCTAATAACAAATTTTAAGGATTTGTTTCAATTTTAATAATCTATTTTCTGTATGTCTTTATGTGAGTATGTTCATGAGATCTCAGGTGCTCAGCAAAATCAGAGGGAGCATTTATTTCTGGATTTGGAGTTTCAGGTGTTTTCTAGCTACCAGGTATGGATGCCGAGAACCCAACTGTTGCATTCAAAAGCAGTGTGCATTCTTAACTGTGGAGGAGTCTTCCCTGCTACAACATCAGATTTTGACACACTCTTATTTGGTTGGTACACTTCAAACATTAAATGTTTCGACATGGGAGTCAAGGTTGTGTGCGTTAACTTAGGCAGAAGTGTCATTCCTAGACCTTGATTTCCGGGCTCATTAACTTATTGGATTCTTACATAACCAATATCTATCTGAAGATTCCTTTTTTTTTTTTCTGGTTCAGAAAGCTCCTCTTTATTAACACCATGTAGACTTAAATACACTGCAGTTAATGGTCAACAGATGATCCTCTGATCCTCTAACTAGGCACAGCTTCTAGTAACTTATATTAGAAGATTCTAGGAGGGAAAAGCAACTGAAGGCTAGGACTCATTAATCCCAACATCTCCGCCCCTCTAACTTTTTTATAAAACAGAAGACCCTCCTGTCTTAGGTCATCTCAGAAGAGTAAACCCTCACCCGTCTTTGGGAGGCTCCTTCCCTGTCTTAGGTGGGCCTTCTTCTGCAGAAGTTGCCCATCTACGGAGGAGTCTTCATTTTTGGTGCAGTATTTGCAACCAAACTTTACTGGCCAACAGGGTCAGAAGGACTTGCTAACTGACCATATGCTACATTCTCATGGGTTGTCTGATCTTACACAGAATTCAGAAAGGGAATTATTACCGGGACTGTTAGAGTCTTTGGATATTGGCTCCCTGAGATTTATGTTCTGGAGGGTGTTTGTTTTGCTTTTGTTTGTTTGTTTGAAAAACAATTTCACTACGTTTCAAGAAGGGGTAGGAGTTTATTTTGCATGTTATAAATGAGATCTGTACAGGCTACAAAATAGACATCTTTCATCCAAGTCTTCACCTCTCTGTCTCTTTTTGTTTATTTTTTTAAATCAAATATGCTTCCCTGCAATAGTTTATTCTGCTTCCTTTTGTTTACCCACGTTTCTTGATGCCTGAAATACTTCAAGCGATACATTTTCCTCCATAAATGTAATACCCCATTTTACTATTAGTTAACTGTCAAGAAATTAGGCTACCACTTAAGGCAGTAACTCACTGAAGTTCATCTGCTACCACTGATAAAGGTCTCATTGCTAACCATGTGACCCATCTAAAATGCTACACTATTTTGCCATGATTTGAGATTCTTAACACCTTACTGTTTTATATACTGAGATGTGGAATTAATGATGTAATTAATTATGTAGCCATGCCTATCGAAGAAATAAAGGTATAAAATTGAGGAAAGGGAGTAAAAGAGCTTGCTTTCATGTCAACAGACTCAGCCAATTTCCCAGAAACCTCTGGTGAAACAGCTGTTTCGGGAGGAAATAAAGTATTCACATTTTTAAAATCACTTATTGTCAATAATCTATAGGACAAACTCATGGAAAATTATCATAGAACGGTTAGGTTTCATGTAAAAGTGACTGTCTACTCCTGAAATAATTGCTTCAATTTCTTGCTTAAGGACTTTCTGAATGGTAACTGTGTGGCTGTAGTGTCAATCCTGGGGGAGACATGAATAAACATCTACTTACTACAGATAGTGAATCAATAACCAACCAAAGTAGTAATATCACCAAAGTCCAATTTAATAACCCCCCAATTACTTTTGCTGATATTATATACTAGAGTATTGATGAAGGGCTACTTACAAGATAAACAGTGATTCAAATGCAGTGGCATCCAGTCTAGCATGATTGACAGCTAATGAAAACTGCAAACATTGAGTTCTATGTGGCCTGCAGGCAGCTTAACAGGGAGAATGGTATGTATTGTAAGTAACTTGGCTAGTCCTAACTCTGCTTCTCCATATTTCAGTTTATATGAGTGACTTTCAATAGTTTACAGTGCATATGTAACTTTGAGAATGGACTTAGTCCTTATATGACCTTGACTACTAAGGGTCTTTTATATCTGATAATTTTTGGAAACTTCTTGATACTTCTGAGTTGTTTCTTCCTGTATCTAAAGGAACCTTCACTTAGAAATCCCTGAGTCTTAATGAACTTACAAGCAGGGTAAAATGTTCCATCTACTTCTAGAACATCCTGAATCTTAAGGAACCTCCCACTAATATGAACAACGGCACATGACCCTGACTATGACTCCACTGTGTAGACCCAGGTTAGAAAATACTACCCCAAGTAAACAGGCTTTCAGCATACTCACAACCATTTCCAACCACAGGTTAGTTTGTATTAGTGTATATCAATGCAATTTATCAGTCATAGGTTATCAGGGGCCTTTAACTTTGTAAGTCAGGAAATTTGAATGGTAGAACTGCCAGTACACTGATTATTCCTAGTTACCATAATAGGAAAAGAAAAAAAGTCTCCTCTGAGGGTTCTCAAACCAGGCACCAAATCATTTTCCAGGGGATTTCCAAATGCCAGTTGCATTCACCATTAGTAGTGTTTGTAATCATCACCATTATTACTAGTCTACAAGACCCAGGAATGGAAATCCCACTGGGTGTTCTTCGTCATCAGGTTTCTATGTATAATTCTGTCCTCATCTCTTCCAGCTTCAAATCCGTGCTTCCCAAGTCCAGCAATCTTGACATTTTCTGAACTTTTCATTCTCTCTCTTTCCAAAGTGTATTTATTTGGATTGTCTCTCTGACTGTTGCCAACTAATGGCTTTTGGGATAGTGGAAGGGATTCCATTTTCATTAATCAGAGCTTCCCCCCTTCATTAATACTGCCATTTTGACTTAGGCATCACACACCACATGCCATAATAGAATAATATGATCCTTGTCAGTAAGAACATATGCTCTCCTCTCTGCAAAAACCATCTATTTCTAATGTCTCAGACACATAATATGTTCTATATAACCTATTAGAGCACACACATGTGATTCATTTGATACAGACTGTAGACAATGAGTTTGATTTTGTTTTTATATTTCTTCCCAGAGTGCCCTTTATCATGCCCAACTTTTTAACCTCAAATTACTAATTAGTTATATCTATCTCAAAGGATTTGCCGAAAACTAAACAAAGACAATTTTAGATTATTTTATGTATTTTAATCCCTAGTTATTTTATTAGAGGCCTTACAGGTGTGATTTATATTATCATTATATCATTATCTCTTTTGTTAATTCTGAAAGAAGTAAAGATCAGATTTTAGCCCAGGGAAAAGTCAAGTTGTTCTCAGGAAATTTTTCTAGCCCCACTCTTAATTACTCTTGCTTGATAAAAACAACAACTTCAGTTCACTCCTCTTTGAAATCAGAAGGTCTAATCAGGAAACCTCTAAGGAATTGCTTACAGTGAAAACGGAGAGATTTTGAAAGTAGATTACATCTCAAAAAACAGAAATTTCTAATTAGAACAATGACACAATTCTTAAATATTGTCAAAACTTTGCTTTTGTCAAACTTATTTTTTCACTGTTGTCTTAAAAACAACCACTGGTTTTCTACAACATAGAAAGGTTCTGGTAAACTGAGAAAGATAAAAAGTATAATGTCTTATTGAAAAATTGAGGGAAGGAAGCAGTAAGACCCATTTGGAAACCATCTTTTTCATTACTGTGGGATTCAAGGTCATGGAAAAGACCCCACTTGATTTAACATTAGATACAACTAGAATTATAGGCAGTAGCAGCATGAGTGCTTTTGATTTTTTTGTTTATTTGTTGGTTGGAAATAAGCTCTCATTTTGTATCCTAGTCTGGCCAAAAATTTACTGTGTAATCCAGGATGGTCTCAAATTCATGATAGTTTTCTTATCTGCAAGAGAAAATCCTAGGGCTATAGCTGGGAGTCCTATTGGAGAGAGCGGGAAGAGTTTGTACAAGACAAGGGGGTCCAGGTCATGATGGAGGAACAAACAAAGACAGCTGGCCTGAGCTCATGGGAGCAAATGGACTCTAAACCTCCAAACCAACAGTTAGGGAGCCTTAATGGGACAGATCTAAGTCCTCCACAAGTGTGTGATAGTTGGATACTTGTTCTGTTTGAAAGGCTCCCAGAAGTGAGATCAGGATCTGTCCATGACATTTAGCTGGCTTTGGGGAACCTGTTTCCCATGCTTGATTATCTCACCCTGCTTTTATACTTATGGAAGAGCTTGGTCCTACCTCAACTTTATGTGTCATGCTAAGTTCAAGACCATGGGAGGCCTGCCCATTTCTGAATTTTGTTATTCTGTATTCCAAGGTAAGGAATAGGTCCAAGAGAAAATGGTTATCAGTTAAGGATCCCTATATAAGCTTCCCTGGAGAACAATAAAGTTGGCATTCTTATTTCAAGGATGACCCATACCCCATTGTCTCTCTCTGTGTTTATGTGTTTTTAAATCTCCAGCCAAGTTCAGGGCTCACATACCATCCTAGAAAAAAATGATCCTAGGCCCAGAAAGATAACGATGGTACGTACTTACTCATAAGGGATTATTAGGTGCCAAGCAAAGAATAACCAGGCTTTAATCCACAAACTCAGAGAATCTAGATAAAAAAAAGGACCCTAAGAGGGACACACATGGTAGGCCCCAGGAAGGGAAATAATTGAGATCTCCTGGGTATACTGGGAGGCTGGTAGAAGAAAAGGGATGTGGATAGGAACATGAGGAATTGAGATGGCCCAGTTGGGAAAGGAATGGAGAGGGAGAGCTATGAAAGACATATCTTCATACAGAGAGCCATTATGGAAGTAAGAAAAAAACCTGGTGCTAAGGAAATTTCCAAGAATTCACAAGGGTGACCCCCAACTAAGACTTATAGAAATGGTGGAGAGGGTACCTGAATTGGCCTACACATTAATCACATTAATAACTACCCAAACTCATTATAGAACCTATATCTAGTAATGGAATCTTATGGAAGCAGGTACAGTGATCCACAGATAAGTACTGAGCTGAGTTCCTAAAGTTCAGTTGAAGAGAGAGAAGGGAGGGATTATATGAGTAAGAGAGGTCAAGATCATGATGGGGAAAAACCACAGACACAGCTGATGCAAGCTAGTGGGAGCTTACAGGTTGTTAGAGACCAGTCTCGACCAAAATACCTCTTGCCAGGGCAGGGGTGTGGGGATCAGAAAAATAGGAAAGAAGTCAAAGATGTGAATAAAATAATAAAACAGAAGCATTTGCTAGTATCAGACCAGAGTTTCAGTGAACACTGAAATCACCTGCATTTACTATTCCATACACTTTTATGCCCCAATACAAAAAAGGAAGCAGGCAACAAAAGACTTCTTTAACATGATACAAAGGACAACTCGAATTGCTTCAACATGTTGAAATATCAAGTCATTAGCATTCTGTTGTTTAGGCAGTGAACCCACCCTAGACCAAGTATTCTGAAAGCAGCCACTCCCTAGGTAACTTCCAATTACAAAAGAAGGAGAGGAAGTATGCTTGCAGATCCTGACTCTTTGTCAGGATGGAGTGGATCAACTTGTATGGGCTATTTTAATATGAAAAGAACCAAATAATCACATCCTTGGTAAGGATGTGTATCCCTGGTTGTTATCAACAATTTTTAGCAACATCCAAATTCTCTGACTATCAGACAATGTGGAAATAGTCTCACATTTTTTTGGGTCTCCACAGGACCAACAGCTGAGTCCACATGGAACCTAACTAGGTCCCCTGAATGTGAATGACAATTATGTGGTTTGATATGTTTTGGGGCCCTGGTACTGGGACCAGGACTTATCCTGATTGCATGAACAGACTTTTGAAGCCAATTTCCTATGGTGGGATACCTTTCTCTACATTGATGCAGGAGAAGGAACCTGGTCTTGCTTTAACTTGGTATACCAGACCATGCTGATACCCCAAGGAGGACTTGCCCCCTATAAGGAGTGGATGGAGGAATGTGGGAGGGGAAATGGAGGGAGGTGGAACTGGGGTTGGTATCTAAAATGAAAAAAAAAATTGAAAACTTAAAAGAAAAATAGCAAACTTAAAAAATAACACAATACTATAGATTAAAACAAGACAAACCAGAGGAACTCATATACTCTTGGCACCAAACCGTGATCTGATTGGGACTTCTTTAAACCTAAACATTATAATGAGGCCATAGGACATAAAGAGTTAATAAAATATTTGGTACTGCAGAATATACAACCATGCAATAAAAAGCCATGGAGCCATGCACAATTAGTTTGTAACTATAAATTGAGTGACAGGTAAGAAATAAATGCAGGAAGAAGTTATGATAGTCATAAAAATACATGTGACCATGCAATATAAAAATTATTTGAAATAAAATATGTTTGCCATCTCCAAGAGGTAAGACACATGATTGATCAAGCAAACAATGTGTTATAAACAAAACAGAGAATCATCAAGAGATGAAATTATTGAAGAATATCTATTAGAGATTCTGAGATAAAATAGACACATTGACATTAAATGCATGCAAGCTAGAAGAATAAACTCTTCGTAGTGTGCATGCACTACTGGCTGATAATATCTTCTCTGTTAAAACAGCAGACCATCAAAAAATAAATGTTCAAAATATATTATTCTTACTAATAAATGGAAGAAATATTAAATGTGGTTATGTTTACAAAATGAAGAGATTGGAGAACCTAAGCACATCTTCTCTGACTTGATCCCCAGCATTCAAGCAAACCTGTACTCCTGAGGTGAGACTTCTTAGGAAAATGCAATTAGTTTGACAAATCCTAGTCAGTATTTCAGGGCTGCAATATTGCCTTCCCTCCTTCAGTTCTGATTCTAAACTGTTCTCAACCTTCAGCTCAAATGATTTAGATGGCTAAAGTTGTAAAATGAACCATTTTCTCATTTCAAAGTTTGAGAGCTTAAGCAAATGTTGTCCTCAACCCATGGAGATTCTGTATATTTCTTCATTGCATGACCCAGCTGTCACTACTTTTACCCCCTTGTCATTCTCATACGGAAATAAGGATTGTACCTTTATCTGTTGGTACCTGGACTCCAGATATTTCAGTAGTATGAGCAATTGCTGGGGAAATTTCAAAATAAAATTTTGGTACTAGTTCTTTTTGGGAAGTGTAGTGAGCCTAACACTAAAGATTCTAAAATAATGGGAATGCAACATAGAAGGTATTCTAAAAGATCATTGATTGATAATTATGGTACCTAGACACATACACTTATGCTTCAGTTCTCCGGAAAGTATTCTTTCTGCTAAGGACACAGTGCCATTAACTACTGTATTTCAATGCATTAGTGTTATTCATAGTTGACTCTGAGTTGGAGACTACTCTCCCTGCAGTCAACTATAATATTACATGGCTCTGTTTCTGATTCTCACAGCATGAAATTGAAGAGATGTCATGACTGCATGCCCATGATTCTTTCGTTGTAAAGTAAACCTGTGTACACACATTATCTTCTGTGACAATTCAGGCCTGGGGATCAAACATTCCAGGCATCTCAGGACAATTAGTCTTGACTATGACTCTTCAGGAAGGAAAAATGAACCTGCATATGTACCAACATCTCTTTTTAGGAAAATGGATTTCTAGCCATTCTAGAAAGGAAAGGACCTAAAAGCACTGAGCTTTTATCTCAGTGTTTGGTAATATATGGAGAACTCAACTTTGTTTTCTGTTGCTGGCATTTGGGATATTCAAACAGGAAAGGAATTGGATCAGAATGTTCTCCCTACTCGGCTACTGCATTTGGCAGCCTTATACTGTCTGTTCTCTGTCATCAAATTTACTCACTTCAGGCATACTTTAAGTGAGATCTGTAGGAGTTGATACTGGAGGATTATTGACATGAACTGGGTGACTTAGATCTTTTAGCTGGCTTCTCTTTTGTGGACATTCACAAGTAGCACATGTTCATCAGAGTTCTGACTTCAATTTCTCATTCTTATGTCCTAACGTCTCTCCTAGCCCTGAATTTCATCCTCACTTTTCCATTGCTTGGGTATTTTTTTGCTTTAAAATCCATCTACTCACTAATAAACATGTTGGAATCTGCATTCGTGAGTTAAGGTATATTTGTTTTCTGTAAATTTTCCACCTTAAACTACTTGGTTGAAATAATGGCATTTTTATTTCAATGATTTCCTTTGCTAATGTCCTTGAAACCTACAACAGAATGAGTGGAAAACTTAAGACTCTTTGTTATCATTATGAAACCTCACACTGAGTCAACCTGACTCCATTAGGAACTCATATTTCCACTTCCTGAAGACAGCATATAATACTGTCTCTGTGATCATAAAGGGGATTTGAGAGTGGAGAGATGATAATCACATTGATGCTACAAACTTTGGGATACTTTGCTGTGTCATTTAGAACATGCTGATGTCCCATTCCAGAAGAACCATTTGCAAATTACTATTATCTCACTCTTTTATTTGATGGGTGACACAAAATGATGGGTCCAGAGGCATTTTCACTTTGTGAATATCACTATCCATTTGCAAAACTTTCAGAGATCAGGAGTTATGCCAGTGCAATCCAGATATATATAGGTCTCTGACGTAAACACAATCTCTTCTAATACCTTAGAATTCATGTACTGTGATATTCCAATGTGTCTTGATATATATTATCTTTGCATCATTTTTTCCTCTTACCAAACCACTAAAAACTCTATGACGGAAGACACTAATAGACAATATGTAAAATCATGCATGTCTGTGTCTGTGAGTCTCATTGTTTACATGTGCTTTTAAGCCGTTTTCTGTGCCAGCCCTCACTCAAAGCATGTATGCAAGCCCTTTATGACCACACAAAAACAGAGGACTGCTGTTGTTCAATGTCAGAGATGTGGTCTTCATACCAGAGAATACTTATTGTGTTGTATTTTTTAAGTGAGCCTTAAGATGAATTTTTCTACTTTTTTTCATTTTTAACATTTAAAGGAATGTGTCTGCTTGGTTTTGACCACCGCCCCACAAATTCATGAAAGCAGCTAATTCTTGAAGGCCCATAAGGCTCTTTTCCACACAGAAAGGAAGAATAAGTTCTATGACAAAGCCTCCTGAAGAGTGTGTTCCCCACCTACACATTGAAAAGCTGCAGTTAGTAAACTGTGGTTCATTATGTTTCTGCAAGCCACCTTCTTCTGTGTCTAACACACCAGAATGGTTTCCTTGGTCTCATGGATTGATGTGTTTGTGGAATATAGAGAAACTTTCTTTAAGTTCTGAGTAAGTTCAGCCTTGGGGAAAATTGCAAAAGAGATTCTCCCATTCCACACACTTGTGAGTCATAATTGACTCCCATTCTTCATCAGCAGAGGAAAACACAAGTATTCCCATCATCCACCATTTGCCATCAACCTCATTGGTCCACCCTTCCAAGCAGAACAGATGGAATGAGTATAACTATTTGTGTCTACTCCTTTAATCTGCAGGGATTCCTCAGAGTAAAGCCCTTTTCTTAGGAACTACAGTATTGAATTAAATAGAGATAAGTTAGTGACCACAAACCTTAAAAATTTACTTATTTTCAGAAGTCATGAATGTGCACTATTTTCCAAGGGAATGATGACACCCATAGAAAAGTGTTTTTATTTTATTTTATTTTATTTTATGTGTGTCAGTGTTCTACCTGTATGTATATATTCATAACACATGATTATAATATTAGTAGTCATGAGAAGATGGTTTCAGATCCTATTGAACTGAAGCTAAACCTTATTGTGAGTCAAAATATAGGTGGTGGGAATGAAATCTTGGTCCTCTGAAAGAGCAGCAAGTGCATTTAACCATTGTGCTATCTTTCTGGCCTGATATTAGCATATTTTACTTCCTGTCTTACTTGGGATCTGTTTAGTCCCGTAAGTTTACACTTGACTATCTCCAAACTGATACTTTTCAATTCACATTCATTCTGGACTTCATAGGGTATTTAAGAACTGTCTAGAATAACTCTAGTGAAGAGGATAATACTGGATTACACAAAGTCTAAATCAAGAATAAGCTTCTCTGAGGATTTTGTTGTAGGACCTCTGTATTACTCTCTAAAAAGTTTAACCCATGGTTTGTTCAGGTTGGTGATTTGCACTCAATTACTGAAGTGATCTCAGGGAACATGAAGTTATTTTTACAAAATCTCAATAATCTAGATAAATAGTCTTTCTAAATCCAAGAACCATTTAATTGGTTTTAAGTTGAAAAGGTTATTTTGTGGAAAATCATGAAAATCTCAATTGCCTTCTCTAGGTTTTTTCAGTTTGCTATCAGATCCACAAAATGGACTATTACTCAAAATCAGACTGTCTCTATCACATCGGGTTCACTTTACAACCCTCTTCTTAGTATATTTAAAATATTTTGTCTAAGAAAATGAATTAGTGAATTCAACTCTTGCCTTCATAAAGACTGTACTTCAGATTCCCAATACTCACAGAAGTATCAGGCCAGTATAATGCCCTGCTTATAGTACTAGCACTCTGAAATCAAGGACAGAATATCCCTGGAGCAAGCTACCTATTCATAGTAGCTGATATCAGGAGCCCTATCTCATTATGTAAGGTGGAGAGCAATCAAGGAAGTTTGCTGATGCCAACTTCTCATTTCTATGTTCATGAATATACACACATGCAAACTCACACAGGTAAACATACATATACACACATGTACACACCACACACTGAAAATTATCTTTTCACTAATTTTAGTTTAAAATATTTCATCACATAAGAAGGAAGCAAAATAGCTTTGCCAATCAAACCCTCACCCCTCAATACTCCCAGTCCTAGGTAGACACTAACATATTTTTCTATTTATGTGGATTTATGTTTCCTAGACACTATATATAAATGAAAACATTCATGTTGTGTTTGACACTAGATTTTTTAGTTCACCTGTTTACAGGATTTGTTCATATAATGGTTTATATCTATATATTACTCTTTTCTGTTACTGTGTAATCTTTCCCTGTATAGAGGAACTATGTTTTTATCTCTTCACGTTAGTAGGTATTTGAAATAGTTAGGTCTTTAGTATCACTGGTAATGTTGCACTCTACCAGAACAGATTTTGCTTGTTAGGGCAAAGTCCAAGGGAAGTGGTGCATCAATTTCCATTGCACCAACCCTGGTGTTGAAGAAGTGACTGATAGATAAAATCTGGGGCCCAGTGAGTTCACTGTGTGTAACACATTGACAGACAAAATACACCTACTGCAGTACCTGCAGCATCACGGTCCCATTCCCAAAAAGATAGCAAAGGCTATTCAGATTGCAGGTCTGATAGTCTCTCTTTTTAAATTTTAAACTATCGTTTTACGTGTAAGGTATTTTGTCTTCATGTATATCCGAGTACCATATGTATGCCTGGGGCCAGAGTAGGTCAGGAGAGGGTATCAAATTCCCTGCTATTAGAGTTACATAGGGTTGTGACTTGCCATGTGGGTAGTGAAAATTGAGCCTGGGTCCTTGGGAAGAGCAGCCAGCGATGGTAACCACCAAGTCTTATCTTCAGCTCCTGATATACCCTGCTTGCTAGTGGATAATTATTGGAAAAAAACAGTTACAGTTACCTTCAGGATGCCATGATAACCTGCCCAGTTCATTTTCCATCCCACTGCGGTCATTCCACATGGGATCTTAGCCACCTTTGGACTCTGAGTCTTAGCAGCAGCTTGCCTTGTATGCTACGGCATTACCTTTTTCTTTGTGCGTCTTCTTTCAAACTCATGGTCTTACTTAAGCATTTTTACCTAGTAAAATGAGCATATGCAACAAGTATGCCCGTTTCTGATTGTTTACTTTGCTTTCCTTTGCTTCTCAGGCTGTGATGATTCATTATTCTCACAGTTCTATGAGAAAAAACAAACAAACACCAAAACAAATGCCCCCAGCTCCACTTTTTTTTGACTGTAAGCATATTCTCAATTCAGAAATTTTGATAGTCAGTTGCTTACCAGACCCTCCATTGTATCTTGGTCCAAGAAGTCTCACTTTTATCCGTAGGTCCGTCCATAGAGCTACCATCCAACTGTCCGATCTTTCCTGAAAAGGAAGCTACTACTTCAGTTCTTGATGGCACTGTCATTTGTCTGGAGCATAGTAGAGAAAGCACTCCAGGAATTCCCAGGAGAAATACAATATAAGCATTTGGTAGATCTTGTTTCTTTATTTAACATAAGTATTTAGTCATTTCTATTTCATTTTTTCATTTAAACCATTTCTGTACTGCTTGTTACAGCAGTTCAGAAATTTCAGCTTCTGTTTACCATGGTCTACCACTCTTACAGGCTTCCAGGGGCAATTTTAAACAATAAATTGTTCTAAGGTCTCAAGTCCTTGCCTGTTAAGTGAGTGTTCCTGCATCAGTGAACCCTCCCCCTTCATCTGATGTCTGGCTCTCAGCTCAGATATTGCAAGAGTCCCAGAGGCTATCAACTAACTATGTCCTCGTGGCTGAGTGACAAGCTCCCCTTTTCTCTCAAAGGGCCATGCAATCTTCACACTTCCATGGCTGACCTGCAATAGTTGTCAATTTCCCCAGGGTCATGCAGGGAGCTAGTGACTGATCTTCTGGCAGTTTGCCAGGAGAGGCAGGCACAGTAGTTAAAAAATAAAAATGTAGCAGATACTGTATCCATAGCAAACACATGGAATGGGGATAGTATAAAGAAATGTTTAATATAAAATGGTTATGTTGTACAAATTGTTGGCAGGTAGGGTGCCCCGAGACCTGGTAGGTCCTTCTTACCCCTTGAACCTTAAATACAAGATATATCTGTCCTCAATGATAGAGACAAAGCCAAGCTGCTACTCTTCCTGAGCTTAGAACAGGCATTTGTTTAAAGGGAAATCTCCAGATTCATGCGGAGCTGGATGATAGACCAGGACCAGGGGATAATAAGGAACTTTGTCCTCTGAGTTCTGGGACAGCTACAGAAAAATGATAATTGCGTAACATAAGAAATTCTTTAAACACAATTGAGAAGAGAATCCAATTATACCTTGAAAGTACTGCCAACTGAATTGTTTGTTTCTCTTCTTACACATGTACCTTCTGTGGAGAGTTTCCATGGAGTCAAGACAAGATCTGCTTACAGAATATCTCAAGGGAATGGAAGTTTAAGTTTATGAGGGATAATGAGTCTTTGTCTGCGTCCATTATTCTTTCATTTTCTTTCCTTCCTTTCCTCTTCTCTTCTTTTCCTCATTCTTTCCTTTCCTCGTTTGCACGTCCTTCCTTCCTTTAATTTTATTTCCTCTCTCATACTCTCTTTTGTCCCACATCCTTCCTTTGTTCACGATCTATTCAAGTGTTCAAAACATAATTCATTCTGCTCCTACACTATTACCATTTGGGTAGAAAATGTTCCCAGATGTAAGTTCATATTCTACAGTCCTGGAATTTTGTCTGGTTGACACTGTTGAAAGGAGATTGGATAATCTTAGTGCATATTCATTAATGAATTATTATGCTTATAAATATTTATCACTTACTGAGATCATTTTGCTAAAGTGGCTCTTTGCTTGCCTATTTGACTTCCTTTCAATGCCCATTTGTGTGGTTTATCTTGGTCTTCCATTCTCTGACATTCTTACTATGAGAAAAAGAATGACCCACATTGATGATGACCCCAGAATCATGGAGCTTGTGACAAAGATCTTATCCCAATCAAATTCTGAAAGTCTAGCAAGCTCAGTGCAAAAGCAACCAGCCGAGATCAGTTGTACAACACATGAGTAAGTCTGGGTCCTCTCTTGGCCAACAGAAGCTAGGGGAAAAGCGGAACAGGATAAATACTCCACACCATGAAGTGTGTTACTGTTTACCTCAGCTCCTTCTGCTACCAGACAGAAAACCCCTGACAGGTACCTATGTGACAGACTGTAATGTTAGCCAAAATATTTGTTGGCTCAACAGACTTTTATAAGAACCTGTTTCCTCGCAACTCTGCTGGTATTTTCTTGTCAAGCATTATTGGAGACACAAAGAAGCAGATTGGGTTCTTATCACAACCCAGTGGGCCAAACTAAGAATATGACACAAAGTCCTAGGATACTGGGAACTTCTAAAATTAAACATGCCTTCCTCCCTATTTCTCTCTACCTACAAGAGACTACATCTTTGCAGAGAGTGCATTCCTATCTTTGTGTTGTCCAGGATTATTAACTGTCCTTGAATCAGTTGTACATACAGAATATGTTACCTACATTTAAAAATCAGAAGAATCCTTTCAATGCTGGATCATCATGTTGATTAAACAATATTGTAGTTAAAAAGCAAGAGCCAAGGCCAATGTTCCATATCCCATAAGGTACATTTTGGTGTTGATTTAGCATCTTCTATGCTAACCCTGAAGATTGACCTTATGATTCCATTAGATTGAGTAGCTGCTGGCCCTCAATAATATATATATATTATATAATGTAAATATAATATATTTTATAATATACGATATTATAAAAGTTAGTATGTTGAGAGTTATAATTAATTAATTTTGATTATCAAGTTTTTAATACTCATTTGTCTGAACAATTTTTTTTTTTGGTTTTTTTGAGACAGGGTTTCTCTGTGGCTTTGGAGCCTATCCTGGAACTAGCTCTTGTAGAC
>NC_022017.1:33486023-33488036 GCF_000317375.1 Microtus ochrogaster | reverse complement strand
GGCTGTCTGAACAATTTTTGATTGAACACATCTGAACACATATTTTTTGATGTGGATTACTTTACTAATGTTCCTTAGTTTTGTATGAATATAATCATAGCAACTACAAAGAAGGATGTGCTGAATCTTCTTTTAAAATATCTATTTGCAAATTATGTTTTCTTTCCTCATTGTATTAAGTTAGGTCCCCAAAGATAATGCTGAATATTGTTGTGTCAAGATTCCTTCTCTGTTATAAGAGCCAAGACTTTCACCTTTCACTGTTGGCTACAGGTTGCTGATGGTACTTGGTAATAACTATTGAGTATAATGTGTTTCTGACATTTTTTGCTACTTACAAAATATATAGGTTTTCCAGTGTGAGGTGGTTTATGCATATTTACATATGTTTTCTTTGTTTTGATGAATTACCTTTTTACTGCACAGCTAGGAATGAATTGATAGTGTGCCATTACAGGTGTTTCACATCTAAGATCATGAATAAAGTTATACTGCAGTCCCACTGTTATTTTATCCTTCAGAAATATTCAATACATATTAAGGGTAAATATTTTTATGAGAATTGAAAATTCAAAGGAGAACAAACACACTGTCTGTACTATAATGAAGCTTAAGACATGTAGAAACTCTAGTGTGACATTGAAACCATTGACGGGAATGACTAATGAAATCTAGGCAACCAATGCAAGGTCTGTAAAAAAATTATTGGAACTAATGCCATATGAATAATGCGAAAACAATAAAATAAAATGATACAGAAGGCAGATTGGTGGTGGAGTGGGATGCATTTCGCACATTTGCTTGAAAATACAGGCCACCAACTAAAGCAGCCACTTTGAAAGGGATGTGGAGACTAACAGATTTGAGGAAAGAACAGCAGCTCATGCTGGGCACCCAAGCACTGACACGCCTGGAAATGTGCCCGTGGTGCAGAGTGACACTTGATTGGGAAAACCATGAATGACTGAAAGCAACAGTTTTGAGTAGACAGTAAATATATGATCTGGACCAAGAGGAATATGTTATAGCTTTAGAAGAAGGCAATCCTAGCAGGGCGCATTAGCCCTCTCAACACACCACAGGCTGCTTATTCTAAGGCATTCTGTTGTACCTGTCATATGCACCTGAAGGTGGATGGCTTCAGCTCAAGTCTCTGGAGTGTTAAAAGGCTACTCATCAGGCACTGCAGGTATCTGCTCACGTGTGTCGATAATGAAGCCAGTATGCCAATAAGAAGGACTTTTGTAATAATTATCCTCTAGTACAATGAGAGGAAGTAAAATAATTTAGTCTCAATGCTCTCTGCTTTGCCATGCAGTGAAGGCAGATCATTCAATAGTTTTATCTTAGTGGCTTTGAATTTCAGCAAAGCGTTCATGCAGAAATAATGTAAACCTGCCATTCTAATGTTACTGTGGAGTGCATGTGTTAACTCTCATAGGCAGACGCTGCAATTGTGCCTATTCCACACCACACAGGACTGTAGCAATGACAGATTTCTTCCCTGCCCCCATTACTTCCAGGCCCACTAAACTCTTCTGTGGCAGTTATTACTTCCACTGTCATTTAGCACTTGACTTTAGGTCACCCCTCTTTCCGATCTGTGATATTGGAGACACAGATCTCCTAGAGTCTTGGTAAAAGCGTCCTGAGCACCCATCATGAAAGACAGCAGTGCACTTAAAAACAAGGGGAAAGGGATAAATCCCAGAAAAGCACTCCCTGGTTAGCATGTGTATTTTAATAAACTCCCTACATTTCAGTACATAGAGAAAAAGTCAGAGAAGCAGACTTCTGTGTGGGTCTGGGAAAAGAAGAACTTATAAAGCATTTAATTTTCTCATTTATAGGTGTATCTTAATCACCCTGGTGTTCTTCCCAGTCCAATTCTCGAGTTCTATCTCTTTGCTACCAATGTATATAATCATCACTGTCTATAATAACAATCATAATGATGTATTCTTATCATTGAATGATTATTAGCTATTATAGGGATAGTTATTTTATTTTTTT
>NC_022017.1:33482867-33484808 GCF_000317375.1 Microtus ochrogaster | reverse complement strand
CAGCATTGTTTGTAATAGCCAGAACCAGGGATAGTTATTTTAAATAGCTGTTACAATCATTAAAAAATAGCTGCTGCCTGGCAGTGGTGGTGCATCCCTTTAATCCCAGCACTCAGGAGGCAGAGACGACAGGTGGATCTCTGTGAGTTCAAGGCCAGTCTGGTCTACAAGAGCAATTTCCAGGACATCTAGGAACGTTACATGGAGAAACCCTGTCACAACAATTAAACAAACGACAACAACAAAATAGAGCTGTTTAAAGTACATAAAAATCCACCTTAAAATCTTGGACATGTATCTCAGTATTACCACAATAAAATGAAACATAAATATCTCTTAGGATGAACAAAAAGTCTCTGGCCTAAGGTGTTTATGTTTGCACATGACTGCTTCAACTTTATATATATATATGTGTGTGTGTGTGTGTGTGTGTGTGTGTGTGTGTGTGTATACACACATATATATACATACATATATATGTGTGTATCAAACTATCTCTTTTAATTATACATACCAATCCAAGTTCCCACTCCATCCCTCCTCCTCTTTCCATTCCCCCACACTTTCCCATTCAGTCCTCAGAGAGTGTAAGACACATTGCATTGTGGAAGGTCCAAGGCCCTCCCTACTATATCTAGGCTGAGCAAATTCTACCTCCAAAGAGACTAGATTTCCAAAAAGCCAGTAGATGCAATAGGGATAAATCCTGGTGCCACTGCCAGTGGCCCCTCAGTCTGCACCAGTCAGCAACTCTCAACCACATTCAGAGAAACTAGTTTGGTCCTATGCTTGTTCCTTCCCAGTCTGGCTTGAGTTGGTCAGCTCCTATTAACTCAGGTAGACTGTTTCAGTGGGTATACCCATCACTGTCTTGACCTTTTTGCTCGTATTTTCATTCCTCCCACTCTTCAACTGGACTTTGGGAACTCAGTCCAGTACTACGATGAAGGTTTCTGCCTCTGTTTCCATAAGTTGCTGGATGAAGGTTCTATGGTGATATTTAAGATATTCATCAGTCTGACTACAGGGCAAGTCAAGATCGGACCTCCTCTCCTCTATTGCTTAGCATCTTAGCTGAGGTCATCCTTGTGGATTCCTGGGAATTTCTGTAGAGCCAGGTTTCTACTAACCCTATAATGTCTCCCTCAATCAAGATATCTTTTTCCTTGCTCTCATCTCTGTCCTTCCTCCACCTCGACTATCCCATTCTCTCAAGTTCTCCTCAACCCTTCTTCTTCCCCTTCCTCCCTGTCTTCTCCCCACCCCCACATGCTCCCAATTTTGTCAGGCAATCTTGTCTGTTTTCAAATTCTTTCCAGGTGGATCTATTTATGTTTTTCTTTGGGTTCACCTTGTTATTTAGCTTCTCTAGGACCATGAGCTCAATATCTTTTGTTTATAGACAGTATCTACTTATGAGTGAGTACATACCATATTCATCTTTTTGTGTCTGGGTTACCTTATTCAGGATAGTGTTTTCTAATTCCATACAATTGCATGCCAAATTCAAGGAGTTATTGTTTTTTTACTGTTGAATAGTACTCTAAGGTATAAATGTACCACATTTTCTTTATCCATTCTTCAATTGAGGGCTATCCAGGTTGTTTCTAGGTTCTGGCTATTACAAATAATGCTGCTATGAACATAGTTTAACAAATACCTTTGTAGTATGATTGAGCATCTTTTGGATACATGCCCAAGACTGGTATTGCTGGATCCTGAGGTAAGTTGATTCCCAATTTTTTGAGAGACTGACACAAATTTGCATTCCCACCAGCAATGGATGAGTGTTTCTCTTACTCCACATCTTCTCCAGCATAAACTATCATTAGTGTTTTTTACCTTAGCCATTACAACAGGTATCTCCGAGTTGTTTTGATTTGCATTTTCCTGATGGCTAAGGATGTTGAACATTTTCTTAAGTATCTTTTGGCCATTTGA
>NC_022017.1:33442352-33481578 GCF_000317375.1 Microtus ochrogaster | reverse complement strand
CAGGATAGTGTTTTCTATTTCCATCCATTTGCATGCAAAATTCAAGAAGCCCTCGTTTTCTACTGCTGAGTAGTGCTCTAATATGTATATATTCCATACTTTCTTCATCCAAGCTGTTTTCATTACTGTAGCTATGTAATAGAGCTTGATGTCAGGGATGGTGATGCCTCCAGAAGTTCTTTTATTGCACAGGATTGTTTTGGCGATTTACAATCATGCATTTGAAAAAAAAAACCTTTCTCATTTTGACAGGGAGTAATAACCACTCTTGATCACAGCCTGATATGTACCTTAAATGCATTAGAAAATTAATTTCATAAGGAAGGAAAATTAAATTCAACTCCAATAAATGTCCAGTATTCTTGGGTAATGTGAGTTATTGAGAACAAAGTCTGCATTGGATCCTGAAAGCCTGCAAAACTGCTTGTTACTTTCCTGTCTTTTATTGAATGACTATATTTAGGAAGGAGAGTGGCTAAATGTCAGGACTTTTCATGAAGAAGCACAAAACCTTGGAAAGCATGCTCTCTGTCAGTGAGGTCCATCCCTTGACATCAGCTAGGGAAGTTGAAGAGGGTATCAGGTAAGTTGGAAGAGGGAAAATCATAATCAGAATATATTTATGAAAAAAACTCTATTTTTATTTTTTCAGCAGATTATTTTTTTATTACTTTATAAATAATACCACTCAAAATTTCCACTTCCTTCCCTCCTCCCATTTCCCTCCGGCTTCCCCACTCACCCTACACCCCTCACCTTCCAGTCCTAAGAGAGGTCAGGGTACCCTCTCCTGTGGGAAGTCCAAGGCCCTCCCCACTCCATCCAGGCTTAGGAAAATATGCATTCAAATATAATAGGATCCCAAAAAGCCAGTACATGCAGTAGAGACAAATCCCAGTGCCATTATCATTGGCTTCTCAGTCTGCCCCAATTGTGAGCCACATTCAGAGAGTCCAGTTTGATCCCATGCTATTTCAATCCTAGTCCAGCTGGATTTGGTGAGCTCCCATTAGTTCAGGCACACTGTCTCAGTTGGGTGTACCACCCCCTCGTGGTCCTGACTGCCTTGCTCATATTCTCGCTCCTTCTACTCTTCAACTAAACCTTGGGAGCTCAGTCCAGTGCTCCAATATGGGTCTCTGTCTCTATCTCCATCTGTCGCTTGATGAAGGTTCTATGTTGATATTCAAGATAGTCATCAGTCTGACCAGGCAATTCATCAAAACTCTATTTTTAAAATTTAGAGGCAGAAAGGATATACCATATACAATGGTACACAGGTGAAACCTGGGCAGCAGTACAGATATTATCACTTTCATTTAATAAGATGGAATTGAAGTGGTATACAAAAAGTCTGTGAGGTCAATTGGAGGTTCTCTTCTTCTCTGAGCTGGGTAGTCCTCTTAGATCAATTAGGATACACTATATATGTATATATGTATATATATATATGTATATGCATGTGTGTATGATGTATGACATGTGTATCATATATATGTTATATAGAAAAAATGGTATAGAAAAAGGACGAAAAAGAAAAGAAGAAAAGGAAAAGTAAGAGGGAGGGAAGGGGACGGGAAGGAAAGTAAGAAGGGATTGAAAAGAAATAAGTGATCAAAAAATATTTGTAACAAAATTCACCAAAATATTTAAACAGTTATAATAATCCAAAAATTTTTCAAAGCTTATGAGGCCTCATGGTTTCACATAATTCTCAGGAATGCACACTAGTAAAGCCTTGTGGAAAATACCTGCAATCCCAGTTACTCAGAAGACAGAAGTATTTTGAGTTCAAGCCACCATGAACTACAAAGCAAATTCTAGACCAGTTTGACCAGGGAAAGATTCTGTCTTGAATTTAAAAAAAAATGAAAAAGCATGATAGGTACACAAAATGTTTGCCTAGAATTGCCAAGTGCTAAATTTAATTTCTAGCAAAAAAAGTAAAGCATAATAGCTTGAGAACTTATATTACATTTTCAAGTGCAGGTTATGACCATTTATACAATCTGCTTACCTGATTCAACTTTTACTTGTGTATATTCACATGTGGGCCGTGTGTTAGTGGATATCTGTAATCTTGTCACAAGCATAAATAGATCATGCATGGGTTAATTTCTGTACCACTAGGGGCAAAATTGCATTACTTGTTTTCTTATTTTGAAGTATTGGAAAAAGTATTATATATTCTATACATGATCTTCTGTTTTGCTTCCTGCTATGTTTTTGTACATCTATTTTCTACAGGCTATCTTTATGAAACAATCTTTTATGCTGATGAATTACAAACGATTTAGGGTTTTCTAGAACACTTTTTGATGAAATAATTTTAAAAGATTTTAAAGATTAGATATCTACAAATATGTTCATTCTTCTTAGAATCTACTCTACCAGTCAATAACTAGTACAGCATCTACTGAACAATTTTAGTAACTTTTCCTCATGCCCTAAAGAAGTTATTAATTTTGTCTTTTTTTTTTTTAAAAACAATCAGCACCTCACACTTTCTTCAGGCCAGTGTTATACCTCACTTAATTTTCTAATCTCAATGTCAAATGTTTGGAATAAAGTAAGTCTTAAAAGTTATCTTCCAAGGGAAACAGACTGCAGTATGATATGAGGTAACAGTATGATATATGTAGTATGATATATGGAGAGAAGAATATAAATTGGTGCTGTATACAGTGCTCACACTGAACAATATTTACACTGTCACCTCCCTTTTTCTATAAGACCCACTCCTTTCACCAGAGCGCACACACACTGTGTTCAAGAACATAAGAGCTTGCATTGAGTTTCAAGAACCTCACACCTCTGTGATGTGAATCAACGAATCATTACCGATGACTTGCAGAACATAGGACTGCATCAGATGTTTTGAGATCACTTTACTCCAGAAAACCATAAATCTCAGCATTAATTCGAACAAAAAAAGACAGAAGTTGGAACCTAGCCACATAATATGGCAGTCTATGAATTATATAAAGGTCATTTCAAGATTCATCATTCTCATGATCTTTCTACTCATCATGAAAAGTCCAGAGAGGACATATTTTCTGTAACCATTTCAAAAAAAAAAAAAGCCTTCCTCAGAGTGATCGAAAGACTGTCTGTTTCCATTCTAAAAATCATGTAGAGGCCCACCCTCACCTAACATCCCTTCAGAGGACAAAATGCTAATCAAAACACATTTATTATTGTTTCTAACCTTCAGTTCTATGCCTAGCATCCTTTATCATTTATGAAGTAATTTCCCGTGTTATGGCAAGAGCTCTAGATAACCTTCCTTTTGAGAAGAAATTCCAGCTGTTTGAAGGACAACAACAGAGTGTTCAGTGTTCCATTCTTACAAAGAAATTTAGCACAGGCTTAAGCAAAAGTTTTTCAGATTTGAACTGCAATTAGAGACCATTGCTGAGGTTATCACCACATGTTTATTTATTGGTCTTGGTCCACAAAAATTTTCCTTTTCTGAAAAAGTGGTGGTGATTACAGTAGTTACTGCACATAGATTTCTAGTAGACCAAATCGAAGCATATCAGAGAAGTGCTAGAATGGTGCCTACTCATAGTAAGAATTCATAAAAATGAAACCACCATTATTGTTGTTATTATGGGCATATTTGAGACTCTGCAGAGCAGATGTTTGAACTCTTGCTCTGGAAAGATGTTGAAAGTATAATTTTTATTCTTGGCACTGGGTGTGTTCTTATTTATATCTGGACATCTATATCTAAAAGCAAAACCAGCTTTCCATAATGATTGCTACAATATCAGAAAGAAGGCCTGTGATTATATTCAAGGGCATAATGAGTTAGATGCTCAGAGCCCACACCTCTGTAGATACAATTGTATACTTTAGCATATACCATAGTCTCTGCAATGCCTGTTTTAAAGTGTTATTTAAATGAAATCAATAAAGACCAAGATTAAGAAAATGTTTAGCTAGGACCTTGAGAATGTGGTACTTCATCCATAAGAATGCATTTTTAGTTTCAAAATGTTGTATTTTGGTTACAAAAAACCAGAGACAGTTTTTCATGATCAAATAAGCAAGAAATATGAAGATACAGTGTCACACAACATAAGGAAGAGAAACCATATTCTAAAGAACAAAATGCAAGCCGGAAATTTTAGAGAGCTGGGTTTACCATAGAAAAAACAAGGGCCACCATCCCAAGAAGTCTAATGTGTGTTTTAAATATTTACGCAGGTCTGGAGAGGTGGTTCAGTGGTTAAGGACATCTTCCAGAAGAATGGGGTTTAATTCCCAGCATTCATATCACAGCTCTTTAACTCCAGTTTCAAAGGATCTGAGACCCTCTTATGACCTCCCTAGATACTGCATGCACGTGGTGCATACATAAAATGCGGGCAAAATGCTTAACATGTAAAATAATACTTTTTGAAAAATGACCATTTCAGAGAACTTCTATTATCCTATCTCAATGGCTCATGTTCATATACATGTTTCTAAAGGAATTTGGCAGAATCCTTGATATCTTTTTGAAAGTCATATGTGTCAATTTTCCTTTCTCCTTAGGCGAAATAATTGGGGCACATTTTTGGTGGACATCTCTATGAACATCGTGATGAACTCTATCTGAGATTTCACCAAACATATTCTTATTAATTAGTAGGAATTGGGAAAATAATAGTAAGTGTACATCCACAAATAAACAAATTCATAGCCCACCAACAGTAGCACAGGTGTGTGTCTCTTTGACATGAGATTTTCTTGTCATCTGAAAACGTGTGTGAAAACGGTTGCATTGATAATGTTAGGAGTACATACTGCAATGTCACTTGCTTGATAAATAATGCCGACAAATTAGAACATCCTTTGTGCTAATGTATTAGTTATCATAGGTGATGTTTATTGTAGTTTCTACTCTGTGACATGTGTACGCTGTTAGGCTCACACGCCTGATCTCTCATTAAATTCTGTTAGTGCTTTAAAAGTGTGAATATAATTTTCTCTTTTGCCTGCACTGAATGAAGAAAAACAAAGGCCTCCAAAGCACAAAACACAAATGCACAAATAAATGTTCTATATTAAAATTTTGTGTCTGCCATCCTTAAGATGTGGATCAAGGTCCCTCTACCCTTGCTCTGATTGGGTTTTGTGACTTCTCTGAAGAATTAACTACCGAAAAGTGATTTAGGTCTGTACAGGAATTTTAGAAACTAAGAGTTTTGACTTCTGATTCTCCTGCCTCTATCTTCCTAGTGCATTGGCTTTTTCTCTTAGACAGTTACTTTGGGAATACTTTGTTCTGGAATTTTACTTCATAAACTGATGTGATAAAATCGTCTCTTCTGGGTGTGACATGACCATGGTATTATAAGGCAGGCATTTGTGGCCACTTAGGGAGAATATCAATACATGGTCATGGCAAGAAGCAAGCAAAAAACTTCAGTGACAGCCAGATCTCTAATAATGGTAACCACGGTAGTAGTAAATTAGTGGCAGCCAGACCCATGGTAATGTTAACTACAGTAATAATCTCAATCCCTCCTGGAAGTAGAGGGTCGCAATACCCTCACCTGAGATTCAGTCTTCAGTTTCTCACATCTGAGCTACAAATTCTGAAGACCATGGCATTGTTCTAGGAGGTAGAAAGTTGGCAATGAATTGGAACTCCTAATGGTGCAGTTGTTAGATAAGCTGCCACACTGGAGGAGAGGAATTCCATGTAGTGTAGCTCCGTGGAACCAGATAAACTCATTTGTTTCCCAAGCTGACCTTGGGTGGAACCTTGTATTTGGTCTGTTTGGTCCCTCTCTTAGTGTGTTCCCTCTCAGGGTGAACAGATGTTTCTTTGAAATATCCTAAGATAACACTACAACATCTCCTTAATTAATAAAATTTATCTGTGCCATTTTTTTTTAGAGTCACGACTTGTCAATCATTCAATCAACTAAGCCAAGTTTTTACCAGAGATGGGGTGTTGTTATGAGAGATCTGACCATATTGCTTTTGAAAGAATTTTGAGAGGACTTTGAAACTTTGGGTGAGAAAGACCACTTGCGTACTCATAGATTAGTGAGCAGTTCTTTGAGAGCTTGGAAGATAAGAATTTTGAGAGTGGTACAGATGATGGAGGCCTTGCTTGTAAAGTTTCAGAGGAAAGTTTAAAGACTCTATCAGGGCATTTGCTACTTTGAATAGAGAAACTGTGATTCTGGTCATCCAAGACTGAAAAATTGGCTGTAATTAACAAGAGACCAGAAACAGTAAAGCAAAGCCTTTATGTTACTATTACTGAGACAATGGATGCTGGTCAGCTGGAGCTAAGACATTAGTAGATACCTAATACAGAAGATACCAGAATTATTTAGGTGAAATTTTTTAGGAAATGTTTCCTTAGAGTCACTGCACTCAGAAGAAGTGTTTCAGACATGTTCAAGTGATGTGGAATTCTCCTCTATATGCTGTAAATACCATTGGTTAATAAAGAATCTCTTTTGGCCAGTGGCTCAGAGAGTAAAGTTAAGTGGGGGAAATCTAAACTGCTGGGAGAAAGAAGGTAGAGTCAGGGAGATACCATGTATCCCCACTGGAGACAGATGCCTGAATTTTATTCAGTAAGCCACAGCCTCATGGCAATAGACAGATTAATAGAGATGGGTTAATTTAAGATATGAGCTAGCCAGAAATATGCTTAAGCTATTGACCAAACATTATTGCAAATAATATGGTTTCTGTGTGATTTTTTTTCAGGGCTGAGCAGCCAGGAACAAACAAATATTCTCCCTACAACAGTCAAGGTTGTATATCATGCTGGCAGCTGAACTTGGTAGTATAAGGATTTCCCAGGAAGAATGATTTTGAAGGCATGAAGGGATCGTGGAGCTCAGCTGAGGCCTGGCACTGTGAGAAGCCGGAGGAGCTCATTGCTAAGGGTGCAGCCAGGTTAGCAGTTGAAGCCCCAGAACTGAGGAGTCATGGAGAAAAGTTTAGGTTTGCACAATTAAGAGAGGGCAGGAGAGTCTACTGGCTAAAGTGCAGCCCAGTTTCAACAGAAGAATCCAGCATTTCAGAAATGCCAATACTGTGGAATGGCCACCAAGAACAGCAGCAGCAGTGCACTGGAGCCTTTCCAAGCTTATAAGAAAAGCTGTGCACAGAGGAGTGGAGCCAGATAAGTGACCTTAGTACTTTTGAGAAGCCCAGAAGATAATGAGTGAATCCCAGAATTATTTATACTTTTGAAGTTTGGTTTTGCTTTGGTTTAATTGTAACTGTGTAGTCTTTTTTTATAATAAGAATATATCTTATTTATTTTTGATTTTACATGAGCCTACAGTTGGGAAACAGAATTTTAGAAGTTTTTAGGCTTTCAAAGAAACTTTGAATTTTTTTTAAAAAAAACAGAATTTTAGTGTTTGAATTAGAATTACTATTCTAAATTAGCATTTACTCATTACTAATTAGTAATTACTAGTACTAAATTAGCATTTACTGTGGAACCTTTTAAGCATGTAAAATGTTATTGTGATATTGATATTAACATTCCATCTTGGTGATGAACATAAAAAGAAAGGCTTTGAGTTAACAATGATGTGTGTGTGCGTGTGTGTGTGTCAAGTTGACAAATGGTCAGCTGTGCTGCCTAGTTTTATGTCAGTTTTACATGGCAGTTCTTGTTATGTGGGCTGCGACCCCTCTGGCATCTCTTGTGAGCATGGGATAACACATTAACCCTACAATTCTTAACAGTAGCAAAATTACAGTTATGAGGCAGCAATAAAAACAATTTAATGGTTGGGGTTAGCACAACATGAGGAGCTCTGTTAGTGGACCCCAGCATTAGGAAGGTTGAGAACCACTGACTTAACACAAGTTAAATCAATTGAGAAGAGACAACCTTAACTAAGAAAACGTGTCCATAAGTTCTGGCTGTGGGAAAGCCTTAGGCCATTTCCTTAGTTATTGATTTGGAAAGGCTCAGTACATTGTGAGTGTTGCTATACCTGACTGGTCACCCTGGGTTCATCAAGAAAGCAAGCTGAGCAAGTCATGATGAGCAAACCAGTAAGCAGCATTCCTCCATGGTCTCTATGTGACCTTCTGCCTCCACGTTCCTGCTGAATATGAGTTCCCAAACTCACTGCTTTGGATGAAAAACTGTTATGCAGAATTTTGACTGAAAAAAAACTTTTCTCCCCATTTTTCCTTGATCCTAGTGTTTTTTTCGCAGCTAATAGTAACTACTAGGGTTTCTATTGTTGTGAAGAGACACCACAACCCTTTATTGAATAGCTTTGTCTCTACCAGTCACAGCTGTTGTCTGTCCAGATGTCTAACTATGTTTAGAAAACATAGACTAGAAAAGATTTTAAGTAGTCTGCCTACTTTCTCTGTCCCTTTCCACACATGTAGCCTGCCTTTGTAGCAGCTAAGAGTTCTGCAAAGTTTTTCTGCTCTAACTCAGAAGTCACAAAAAACCAAGTATGCCTACAGTTAGATTTGTTTTTTCTTTGTCTTTTGATAAGGTAAAGATTTTTTTTTTTTTGGTGGAGAATCAAGGAAAGCCTTTAGTGAGGTTCTGAGTGAGAGTGTGCTGTTGATAATGGATATGCCCATGTTGAGGGTGCCATATCCTCAGACTTCTGGGAAAATGGCAATGTGTTCCCCTAGGGAAGGCTAAGAGGAATGGCAAAGTCTTGTTCTCGTCCATTTGTGGATGCTGATATTGTGTGTAGAAAATGTACACCACAGCAGTCCCTTCCTGGACGGTTATGGCCTGAGACTGCTCTCCTGAAGAGAATGCTCCTATTATGATTACCTTAACTTGTCATCTTTTTGTTTTTCCATTATTTATTTTACATGACTACCGTGGTTTCCCCTCCTTCCTCTCCTCTCAGTCTCTCTCCCATACTTCCTCTCTGCTCCCTGTATCCATTTCTCCTCCACTTCTATTCAGAAAAGAGTAGATCTCCATGGATATTGATATAACATGCCTTACTAATTTGTAGTAAGACTATGCACCTCCCCTTGTATTAAGGCTAAGCAAGGCAACCCAATATGATGAATGGGGCCCCAAAAGTCAGTAAGAGTCAGAGACAGTCCCTGTCCCCACTGTTAGGGGTCCCACAAGAAGAACAAGCTACGCAAATGTCATATATATATATATATGGAGGGCCTAGGTCAGTCCCATGTGGGCTCCTTGGATATTGGTTCAGTCTCTTTGAGCTCCTATGAACCTAGTTTAGTTGATTCTGTGAGCTTTGTTGTGGAGTCCTTGATCCCTCTGGATTCTCCAATCCTTCCTCCCCCTTTTCAACAGGATTTCTGGAGCTCTACCTAATGTTTTACTGTGGGTCTCTACATCTGTTTCTCTATCTGCCTTTGATTATTTCTCTTCATTATTCTTGCTTTGATTCTTTTCTTTTCTTTTTTTTTTTTTTGAGACAGGGTTTCTCTGTGGTTTTGGAGCCTGTCCTGGAACTAGCTCTTGAAGACAAGGCTGGTCTCAAACTCACAGAGATCTGCCTGCCTCTGCCTCCTGAGTGCTGGGATTAAAGGCGTGCACCACCACCACCCGGCTCTTGCTTTGATTCTTTCATATTGTCATTGCTACCAAACTGTTTAGATTAGTAAATAACACAATCTAAATAATGTGGTATTTTATGTCCCTAATAGATAAGTTTGTATGGAGGTAGTAAGAAAGTTAAAATGCAGAGGTCTGTATCTATAAAGGTCTTTGGATTTGAGTACCTACTTTGAATGGTCTATTAATTCCTATAGATTTCAGATACTATGCTATAAAAGGAGATACATCACAAGAGACTACACAGAATCAATAACATCGTGTAGAAAATATGCTATAATTTGAAATATATACAAGGTCTTTGCTATTTCATAGACAATATGATTTTTACTCATGTAATAAAATGAGAGTATTACAAAATAAATTAATATTGTGAACAAGAGTTGAGTAATGTCTTACTCTTAACATGCAAGTCTTGTTTTAGTCCAAGGAAAGAATAAAATGTATAAATGATTTTTACTTCTAAGTTTTCTTAACATAAAACAAAAAAAGTATGCATACTTGTACTTAAATGGTACACTATATAATTTTGTAACATATACATGATGTGGAACATTTAATTTAGATGAAACTTCCTAATCTCAAAATTTTTGTATGCATGTAAAATGTAGGTGTGTATGAATACCCATTCACATGTGTGTACTTGTTTGAATTCCAGGCTTCTGGATACTGGACTTACTAATATATATCATACTGTTGGTTTTTATACTTTTTGCAACATTTCAAAATATTTATTTTCACGTTTTTGAAATGAATAAGACTTAGTTATTGTCTGTAATTATATTTTGTAATGTCACAGAAATCTTACTCTTAACTATTTAGTAGATAATCCATTAGTTAGGCTTCCCCATCCTTCTTGCTACCATTCTCCCTAGATTCTAGAAACTACGACTCAACCACAGTTCCCCCTTTTTTAATGGCCCAAACTGGCCTCAAGCTCATGATCCTACTGCCTCTGTCTCCTTCAGTAAATTTTACCAAAATGCACCACCTCAACCAGCTCAACCCCCAAATTCTATGAGATTAATTGTTTGATATTTCACATAGGATTGTGAACTTCTGAGCTCTTGTCTTTTTATACATTACTTATATCTCTTAACACAATAATATCTACCTCCAACAATGCTACATTAAAAATTGCTTTTTAAACATTTTATCAACAAAATATGCCATTAACATTGTAATGTAGATTTCTACATATTTGATATATGTCAATATTCTTCCTTTGATTTTTTCTGAAGAAGTACAATGTTTTCATAAATTCTATCATTTTCTTAAGTGGAAAATCGCATCTAATATTTTTTAGCTCTCTGAGTTAAGTAAATACCAAATGAGGAATATTTGAGGTCTTCTGAGAAAACTAGGAGACATGGGAGATGGGATGGTGAAAGGAGAAAGGTAGCGGAGAAGGGGAGGAAGGAAAAGAACATTAGGTAATAGGATGCTCATGAAGAAGAAAGGACAGTGAGGAAGAGATGGGAAAAAGATATCTTGATTGAGGGAGACATTACAGGGCTAGTGAGAAACATTGCACTAGGGAAATTCTCAGGAATTCACTAGAACTCTAAGCAGTAGTGAAGAGGACACCTAAACTGACCTTCCCCTTTAACCAGATTGATGACTACCTTAATTGTCATCATAGAACCTTTAACCAGTAACTAATGGAAGCAGATACAGAGATCCATAAAGAAACACTGGACAAAGCTAATGGAGATCATCCCAAGAGAGGGAGCAGCAATAATTTGAGCAAATAGGTCGAGACCATGATGGTGATACCCAGAGTGATACCCACAGAAACAGATGGCCTGAGATAATGAGTGTTCACTGACTCTGGACTGATAATGGGGAAACCTGCATCAGATCAAACTGAACCCACCGAATGTGGGAGACAGTTGTGAAGTTTAGACAGTCTGTGGGGCCACTGGCAGTGGGATGAGGATTTATCCCTGGTGCTCAATCTAATGGCTAGGGACACATTCTTTTTGGAGGGATACCTTGCTCAGCCTAGATATGGGGGGAGGACCTTGGTCTTGCCTTGAAGTGAAGTGTCAGACATTGTTGACTCCCTATAGGAAGCCTTACCTTTTCTGAGGAGTGGATGGAGGCAAGAAGAGGGGGGAACGGTGGAGCCATATGTTGCTCTCAATGATGTTCCCAGTTTTATATCATTCTTGCCTTTAAAACCAGTATAACATTAACAATATGTACAAGATTTTCAAATCTGGATGCCATTTTGAGATATAGCCTGGGCCCTATGAACCATAGCTGTCTTGACTGTTGTGTACTAACCCTGAGGAAACATCTTCTCAGAAAGCTGCTTTTGAGGAACAGGAAAACACCTTTGGCTTATGTTTTATCCTTTTTAATAAATTTGGATCCACACAAGTTGAAGCCTCAGATAGGTGGCATCTTGTCCTTAAGATATTATTCATGTTGTAAAATATCTTGAAGCGAGAATACCTTGTAATATGTTCAGGGTGTACACAATGTTTTTTCAAAAGTTCTTTTAAGAAGAAAGACCCAAAGACAAAATGAAAAACATACATCAATGGAAGCAGAAGCTACAATTTGAACATACAAGCTGATGATTTGCATATTGAAGTAGGCCATGGAGTATAGATTGTTTAAAAGACACATGGTGGCTCATTGCTTTAATTTCAGTATTTGGGAAGCTGGTTTTAGAGGACCGTTTTAGGTTGGAGTCCAGCTTGGTGTGTAAAGTGAGACTCTTTGTCAAACTAACAAATCAAATAACTCATCAGTTATCCATATATATATATGTATTATATATGTGTGTGTGTGCATGATTTATATAGAGAAGAAATAGCATTATATATGTACATATATTCACAAATTATGTACATGTATAGAAAATTACACATCCTCTAGAAGCTAAGAAAAGTAGAAAACAGATACCTTTTACAACTTCTTTTAAGAATTCGCACTGCTGGCACATTGATTTTGTCAAAGCAAGACTGATTGTCAACCTCTGACTTACATGGTGTGCGCAAATCATGGGCTGTTTTAGATCACTAAGTCATAGATTGGTGCTTTTCCACAGAAACAGACAGAAATGCAAAACCTTTACCAATATTGAATGCCATGTACCATGCACCATTAATATAACAGATTCCCTTCTAAAAGGATCAGTTAGCTTCTAAAGTGCTTCATCTATTTTATGTGATATTTCAGAGAAAAAACAAAAGTGTAAACGAGATAATATCCTGCGACATAGTGTGGTTTTATCCTTCCCAAATATACTAAGTACTTCCTCACATTTTAAATGTATTCCCCATAAATTATGTGGTCAGGAATGAAATGTGATCATCCACATTTAATTTCTATCCATGACTTCAGTTTAATCAATTGAAAAAGGCATAATATTACTTGTGGATTTATGGCTAATACTATACAGCTAGTGTAAAACAGAGTAATAAATTTGCAAAAAGGAGGTGATTGTCAACAAGCCACTAAATTGTGATAAACATCCTGCAAATTAGAATGTGTCTATATGTTAACTAACCAATTTTACAACCAAAATGAACTGCTAATGCCTACATTTTTCTTTAAACTAATAGGTAGTCAAGTACGTCTGTACATCGACTCTGAAGCAAAATATTGAGATCTTCATGTTTACTAGAACAATGAGTTTCCTTTGTCTCAGGTCCTGACTGCAAAAAGTATGAATGATTCAGAATGTGAAGTTGAACGCTTTCCATATTCAGAATGAGCAGAGTGTGTCATTAATAACCAAAATCTGTATTATGTTATGTACGTTGCTCTTCTCAATGAATTTTCCCGTAAATGAGATAAGCTAGAATTAGGTATGTGGTATGTATTTCCTAAAGTCGTGGGGTTTGTGAATCGCAGCTAATGATGTGAATGGCATGTTTTGACTGCAAAGCAAGCAAGATGACCTCCATCCCTACATTCCTGTAACTTCAGTAGTTCACGCGTCACTTCCTGAATGTTTAACTTCTTTTGTGTCACTTATTGAGGTTATTTTTAGGTTCACTTAAAAAAAATCAGGATAAAAATTCCTAACTATAATAGGATGTCAATAAATATAGGTTCTAAACAGCATCATTATGACGACAGCTCTCCTCAAAGCCCGCTCCGTTTTCTGTTTGATGATTATTTCCTTTTGGAATTGGAATCTTAATGTATACTACATGATGTTATCTATCTCAGTTTCCCTATTACTTATGTGTGCCTCATAGAATAAATAGTTTTTAACCTACATTTTAGTGGTTATTGTGATTCCCAGTACTGCCAAGAGTGGTCAACCACTCTCTGTTTTTACTTTTCATTTTTAATTGAAACTTGTTTTGTTAATATTTAGTGTGATAATAATAATATAATAGTTTATATATAATCTGGAAGCCTTGCATCCAGATTGACATCTCCTTGCAAATTCAGACTTCAGATGCTAATAGCCTGCAAGCATTGCCTCTAGTCAAGTTTTGCTGTCTGGTCTATACTGATCACTGTTGTTTCTGTTTGGGCATTTTAGGGATATTTAAATCTGAACAGGCTGCAGTGTGACATTAAAGTGATTCCTGTCTTAACTGATTCTCTGTTGTGAGGTAGTATTAATGCAAATATCTTTTATTTCCTGAGACTTCATGGTGCCCACATTCCTATCAAAGAACCTAAAAAATACCTTCAATTTTTTATAATTATAAAAATATAATGCATATACATTACATCTTGCAATGCTTTCATATCAAACTCCCATTAATTATATTTATCTTATATTTATCTCTCTCTTGTTTTTATATCAAAACAAAGACACAAAGAAACAAAAAATACTGTCTGAGATAATCCTGACATTAAGCTGAGAAACAATAACAATGTTCAACATAGATACTCTAATGCAAAAGTAGAAATAGTCAATATCTATGCATTACCTTGCTGTATTATATCTGTCAGTTATTTTCATCGAATTTCAATGTCCATAACAAGAGAGGCATGTCTTGTTCATATACTTCATGATTAAGGCTCATTTTTCTGCACTTTTAGAAATTTATCATTCTTAAGAAGAAATATTAATATCATAATGTGGTAATAAATATGTACTGTCTATGTGTGTAAATATGCCTTTGACTTCTATTTAGTTGGCACATAAGAAGTAGTCAATGATATAGCATACATTTATAAAGTAATGGAGATGGTAGATGTCAGAAAAATTGAAGCAAATAAAGAGAAAAACGAATAACAACAACAACAAAAACCCACTCAGCTAAAACTCTCATTTCGGTTTGTTTTGGAAAAGGGTGATGAGACAGAAAACTTTCTCAGAAAGAGACCAGATGGGAATGAGTCTATTGACTGCCTCAGGAACTTTACACACACATTTTGGTTTATCATGGTCAAATGAACCAAAAAGACATGGATCGATAGTACTTGAATCTCAGAAGCAACCACATAAAAATCAGTACAGAAATTCTCTCTTGGCCTATACTCAGCCAAGATGGCAGGACAGCTCCTCCATCTGCCTGTGCGAAGGAACAGTAACTCTTGAGACCAATGGCTTTTGAGGGCTTCACCATACACTCCCTGTTACCACAGTTATCACAGTCTTTAAATAGCAACGTCTAGTGCTCAATTCCAAGGACACACAGGGTGCCCCGTGTTTTAAATACAGAATATCCCTTTATCGGTGCCTTGGACTATTTTTGTATAAAAACCTGTGCAGAGTTATGATCAGAACACTATGTGCCCTCTGGTCATGGGCTACCAAGGGCTGTCACGTGATGTTTTCTCCACTGGCAATAAATGTTAGCAATGTGAACATGTTTGATCTGAAGTCTTTCTTCTTTCTTGTATCCGCAGTGTGCTCTGTACATTTTAATGTCTTGATTGAAATCGGATCAGAGTTCACGGTGTGTAAATGTTGATGCATATATGCTTTTATTGAAAGGGGAGCGTTTTCATGATTCCATTGGCAGAGTGGCTTCTGTTTCCCTCATCCATGACTCACTCCACACTGTAGGGACTTTCAATGAAATATTGATGTTCTAGGGGAAGTGTTTAAGGCCAACTGGTAGGAATTCAACAGCTGGGACATGGTAGGCTCTTAGATTTTTTATTTTTATTTTTTTTACTCAGCTGAAAATTCTGTAGCAACAGATAAAAAGACAGGAGTCTAAAGCAAAATGGAGTCGTCCCATTTCTATTGTCCTTGGCTGTAATTCCAGTCCTCACAAGCTGCCAGCCGATCATAGTCCCATGGATCAAGGCATGTGTTTACATGTGGTACTCAGGGATATGTTTTACTTTGTGTAAATATAATGTGGTTCACAGAAGGCATGGCTGCTCTTTACTTTTTGAACAAGTAGGTAATAGCAGCACATACTGGCAGGGCCTAATTTCTCTCCTTGTTACCTGTTCCTATGAACTACTTCATCAAGTTCCTGAGATACCTCCTTGACAGAAGCTTATAACAACAACAACAACAAAAATATGATCAATGAGTGATAAATGTGGCTTGGCTTGGATGCACAGAGGCTGAGGAGGAAACCAATTGGCAATATCTCTCTTCAGAGGAGATTGGTAGTGTTCTTTGCAACTGGAGTAGATAGAACTGTGGGCCATACTCTGTCACTCTGGAAAAATATGGCTTGTTTGGGTTGCTTACTAGTGGGAGGGTTGAAAGGTTTTTGTTTTCATTTGTATCTTTTATGGAAATGAGTGTGAATGCACAAGTGCATGTGGGAATCATAGAGGCCAGAAGCACATGTCAGGTTTCTTGGAACTGGAGTTTCACAAGTTTGTGAGTCACCATGCCAGTTCTGGGCTCTGGACCCTGCTCCTCTACAAGAGCAGCCACTGCACTTAACCATTGAGCTCTCTTCAGTCCTGAGATTGACAGTTTCAAACTGGTTGATTGATCACTCATTTCAAAGTTTTCTGTTTAGAAAGGGTGTTGAGGGTTATTGTGTGATTTTTCCTTTCTCCCATTGGCAATGCATTTTAGCAAGATGAACATGTTTGATGCTGAAATAGTCTGCATTACAATGAACAATGACTGTAAGAATAGCGTGCAATGCTTAGGGAGAAAAAGGCAGGGGTTAATTGATTTCAATTCAAATAGTTGCCATCTCATTATATAATTGAACTTATAAAACATAAAATCCAATAATGTAGGTTTATTGTTATTACATTCATTCCTTCTGCATACACTTTTTGCCCACTGGTAAGCATTGTGTCAGCAATGCAGAGATCAAAAGTTTAAGGAGCAGAGCATATTCTTATTCATCATAAAGCAGAGTTCAATAGAAGTGATAAAAAATCAACTCAAGCCTGGCAATGGTGGCATGTAACTTTAATCCCAGCACACAGAGAAAGAGGCATGAGGATCTCTGTGAGTTCAAGGTCATACTGCATAGTGGTCTACAAAAGTTAGTTCTAGGACAGGCGCCCAAACTATATAAAAAAATCCTGTCTCAAAAAAACTACAAAAATCAACTAAAAGAATAAATAAACCTGATTTATCACTTTTATAGAACACAGAGAGATACTGAGGTCAATTTGTACATATAGAAATCAAAATTTACAATCTTCGATTTATTTGTCTTTGATATTAAAAGTCACATACCCATTATTGGTGTGGTCAGAGTCTAAATTCCAACTCTCAAAGGCAAGTTGTGATTCAAGTATTTCCCATTGATCTGCCAATTGTAGGTAACTGAGTCAGGCTATGGGAATCTATTTCTGGCAAAATGCAATGTCTCTTTCTCTAGACTGAAATATATACACTGAATATACCTGAATTTCACACTTTTGACAAGTTCAAACAAATAAGTCTCCAGACACTGGCATTAGTTGACTATGAAAAGGTGTTTATAGAAAATCAAATCCCAATTGTGTAGTGAATTTTTTCCAGGAGCAGAGTGGATAAAACATCTCCCGTCTGAGGTTAAGACTCTAGTGTTCAGTTAAAGTCAAAACTAGGTAAAGACAGTTTGGCCCATAGGAAACTATAAATCAATATGCTAAAGAAACTAGGTGTGGAATCTGAACCAGACACAGAATTCAGCAAGAGATTTTCACAGAGCTTTCTGTCTTCTCTAAATGAGCTTCTCTGACCGGTAACACTGACCTCCGTGTTCAACAAAACCAGTCACTATAATCTATCACATTTGCAGGTCAAAATGGAAACATACCATGTGATCATAACAGAGCAGAGAAACAAAACAACATCCCTCCAGATATGGCATCCGATACTATTCAGAATAAAAATGGAGAAAAACAGAAAAGCAGGAGTTGCAATACTAAAGCATGTAACAAATGACCTGTAATTTATCTTACACTTAATAACACAAACTGAATGTGTCTCACTAAGATCCAGTACAAGGAAATGAGCTTGGCTCACACCATCCTTTTCAGCTTTTTATTGTCAAATCCAGCTAGATCATTAGGCCAAAAAGGAAATAAAAGCAATATAGATTGAAAAAGAAAAAAATCAGCCTGTGCCTATTTGAAAAAAAATGCATTTCTAGAATAAATAAGTCCATTCAGCAACATTGCAAAACATACCATAAAATATTAAACATTCATGATTCTATAAGTAGCAGTGAGAACCTGAAGATTTAAAATAAAAATACAATAACATCTGAAATCAATAACAGCAAAATAAGTGTGACTATAATAAAGCAAAAGTAAGAATGGTTTGATAAAAATCTACAAAACATTTGGAAAGAAATCAAATAAGTAAAGGCACAAATCTCAAATTGATACATTACTTTAATACAAATCCTATCAACTTCTGTGAGAGAGTTTTGTGGATGTAAAAATATTGTCTAAAATTTATATGGAGAAGTCTAAGAAAATAAGGTAAGGAACCTCATCTTGGAAAAAAAGATAAATTGAGAGGAATCTCACCTACACACTTCTTGCTGAAGTGCAATGCTCAGTAACCAAGACTGGCATTGATATAGAAGTGGGCAGACAGATCAGGGGAACTGACAAAGGAACTCAGGGGGAGCTATGCTAGATATATGAAGGACAGGCAGTCATGACAATAAAGGGTCTTGGAGCCAATACATTTTATTAATAGGTGAATTAAATTGTATTATCGATAAGGAACACATATAACATTCATTCAAAAGTATTCAGAAAGCAAGTATATAAAGTTACATATTATTTTAGAAATAAACATGAAGGATTCCAGGATCCTGAGATACCCATAACCCTTAGTGTTTTAAAAGTATGATCCATGATTATAATTATAGCACTTGAGAGGCTAAGGTCAGAGGGCGAAGAGTTTAAGGACAGCCCGAGTTACAGAACAGGCTTCAAGAGAGTGAGAACTTCACCATGGGCCTTGTTTCAAACAAACAAAATGCCTAAAAATTTGTTAGTTAAACTTAAACATTTTTTTTTAATATAAAAGTTGACATTACACTGTAAGTCTTCTCCGGAACTCTTAGCTCGGAATCTGAGGTCCTGCAGTGGAGTGGTACTACATGATCCGAAGAGCAGAGCTATCTATTCAGCCCCAAATACCAACCCTTAAAACTACATGTTCTTTACAACTGGTGGATTGTCTTAGGGAAGCTTTCTTAAATAAACTCCACCAAAATTAGTAGTCTGCTTCAAAATGTGTAACAAATCATCTCATTTAAATGTGTTCCCAGTGCCTTTGTTAGAAGGCTAACCACCATTAAATTGAGTTTACAGGTGGAAGACATCTCTGATTATCCTATGTTAACTGAATATTGGGTTTTCATGATTACAGTAAAGAACTCTTCCCTTATGAAAATGATTTGATTTTTGGAGCATGTGTGTGGGTCACTCATTAACAAAGGCTGAGAAAATGTGGCTTTAGTATGAGATAAGTTTGAATTTAAAACATTTATTTCTGCTGCCTCTTTTTTGTCTCGCTCAGTTTAGTGCCTTTTGTGTGATGACTTCATGTTGCCTCTTCCTCATAGTGCACAGCATGTAACCTGTGTGTGTCAGTGAATAGTGCACATATTTAATCTTTGAAGGACACTATATAATGTGATTGCAGCACCTTTCTCCTATTTATTGTTTTATCACAGCTTCATTTGATTTCCCTCATTGGAAACATTTTCAGAGGTCTCCATTTTTTCTATTGCATCAAAGATCGGCAGCAACAATTCCCAAGTAACGGCAAGCGGTCAAGTATTCTGCACATGTCCCAGGTTAACAGAGTTAACAGGCACTAGTTTGAACAGTGTGTTGAATAGTTCTTTGCCATCAGACAGAATCATTAATAGACTGAGATATGAAATATAACTCATAAGTGGATAGAGAACTTGACATCCCATGAGGCCCAGACACCCAGGGTTAGCAATTTCTCCAGCAATGCTTCTGGATTAAAGTATTGAAAGATGTGTTGGTAGAGTTCTTGAAATAAGCCAAGAATTAAATTCCTTGCACGGGCCTGAAGGCTAGGCAGAGTTGTAGTATTAGGTTCTCCCTTTGTTTGGATCAAGGGATAATGAATGTCTCTATAGAGAACAGTGGGGAAAGCACACACCATTCAATAACTGTCAATTCTCCGAGATTCCCCTCTCAGACATGCCAGTGCAGAGAAGGGAAAATGGCCTGTATATTAATGCTACCTTTCTCAGAAGACATTTGCAGCAGGGTTTTGATATCTGGGAGAAATCATATCTACAGTGATTCAGTTATAATGATGGCAACCCATGTCCTAATACCAGTAAATATAAATTAAGTAACCTTCTCATTTGAAAGACACAGTAATATATTCTGGAGGGGGAGAAAGCAGTAAGAATCACAAATATAACAGGAAAAAAGCATTATGATCTTGAATAGCTTACTTAACTTTTCTGAACCTTGGTTTTCTTAGGTGTGAAATGGTTTAAAATATTATCTACCATTGTTGGGTAGCATAAAGAAAATAACAGATGTAAATTGTCTGACTCTACAAATAACACAAAACACCCGAGTTCACCATCACTCTCTTCTTAGTAGAAATGCAAGTGCTGAGTACAGCGATGATTAAAGCAGTGTTCTCAGTGTTCTTTGGTTTCAAGGAAATTCCAGTTCTTGGTGGCTAAGGAGAAAGAAGGACAATCAAAGATTTTCTGAGGTAATGCAATGAGCAACGATATGACAGACAGAAGAAATTTTCATTTTGAATAACTTGCAAGAGAATCCCCCTGTGTTGGTGATATTTCTGGAAGGCAATAAAGGAAAAGACATTTTCAACAAGATTCTCTATATGAATTACCCTTATTTTCAGTGTGGTAGTTTGCAAAGAGCTTGAGAGATGGATTCAGGCAGTCCAGGCTAACCTTGCAAAATATTTACTTTCATTCATTCTAGAGATGTTTATTGAATCAACATGATGGTAGCCATGGGGGATACAAGGATAGAGAAAATGTGATTCATGACCTACAGCCTAGGAGTGCATGATCTAGGAAGGACATAGTTTTATATCTGCAAAATTGCTTAATTTATCATCCATGCTGTGTACTGTTGGCTATGAAACTCTGCCTTTATCAATAGTTCCAGAAAGACAAAATCAGATAGATAAATTCTTCCTCTGGAAACTGGAAACCGTTGTCAATCCACACAGGTGATTGGGGATCTAAGTACAATAGACTCAGCCAATGAAGACAATACAGGTGGAGAGCAAAGACTATAAATTTTATAGTGCGTATTACCCTACAGGATAGAAAAAGAGGAAGTCAGAAATGAAATGACATAAGGAGTCGTACAAACGGTGTGTGTCAGAATCTGCATGTGACTTTATATGACCACAGCTTAGTGTAAATGAAAGAGGGTAATACATCATCATATAATATTTAACAAAATCAATATAAGAAAGGGGTAGAAGGATCTCCTTTAGTTCTGCATTAAAATGAGCTGGAAGGCTATATTCCCCAACATCAACTTTATATTTTTCCATGAAATATTGGATCTCACTGCTGTGTAATACTGAGGAAAAACATAGTAGCCTTATCCTCATGAAATCTGTAGGCCCTGAAGGAGCCAAACAACTTACACTGGCTCTTTTTCCCAGTAGGAATGAGATCACATAGACAATGAAAGTCCCGTCTTGCACATATTTCCAGAGGTTTAATGTGACAAGTACACTTACCATGTGCTTCTTCACCATAACAAGAATATTGGTGTTTCACCTGGGAACTGGGGAAGAAAGGTCTTGTCAACAGCATTGGATAGAGTGGTAGTTAACAGACCTAAAAAAAAAAAGTTTATTAAAGGGAAAAATAGACAAAAAAAATGAGAGAAAAAAACATCAACTTCTAAAGAAACTTCTGCTTTTTTCTGCTCTGCAGGGGCTTCTCCAACTGCTAGAAAACCCAAAAAGCATATTGATCCTGCTTTTCAGTCTATAGAATATCCATGTAGACACAATATAAAGAAACAAATACAAGCTAACTCATAGGGAGAAATGATCATATTGAATTTGTTTAGGAACTTTGTGTTTTTCCATGTAAACTGGGGTCAATTCAGTATATGCCACAGACTTAATCACATCTTCTAAATGGATTGATTGTATTAAGCAGTTCATAAGTCCATGGTACATCTGTATTTTATTATTTCATCCCCTGCAGTGCTTAAGTTGACAGTTTATGCCTGACTTTCCATATCTAAGTAAAAAATGCCCTCTTGATCATATCTACTGTTTTAACCTTTAGAAGGCAAATGTAGTCATGATAGACAAATACATATTGACAACCTTGTGTGGCAGAAATTCTCAGTGATGTGTTTGTAGAAATTATGCTTTGAAGTATTGTTTATATATCTAGTGATAGAAGAGTCTTTTGCAAAGAAAGGTTTATTTCTGTTGACTATGTCCTTTGCTTTTCAGAAGCTTTTCACTTTCAGGAGGTCCCATTTATTAATTGTTTCTCTCAGTGTCTGTGCTCCTGGGGTTATATTTAGGAAGTGGTCTCCTGTGCCAATGTGTTCAAGTGTACTTCCAACTTTCTCTGCTATGAGGTTCAGTGTGGCTGGCTTTATGTTGAGGTCGTTGATCCATTTGGGCTTGAGTTTTGTGCATGGTGATAGATATGATCTATTTTCATTCTTCTACATGTTGATATCTAGTTATGCCAGCACCATTTGTTAAGTGTGCTTCTTTTTTCCATTTGATACTTTTTGCTTCTTTGTCAAAAATCAGGTGTTCGAAGGTATGTGGAATAATATCCTGGTCCTTGGCTTGGTTCCATTGGTCCCCCTGTTTGTTTTTATGCCAATACCAGGCTGTTTTCAGTACTGTAGCTCTGTAGTAGAGTTTGAAGTCAGGGATTGTAATGCCTCCAGAATTTTTTTTTTTATTATACAGGATTGTTTTAGCTATACTGTTTTTTTTTTTTTTTGGTTTAAAAGCATAACATGCAAGTACCTGAATGATTTTCTTTGACATGACTGGGAGCAACCTGACAGTGTTATCTCATACAAACTTAGATGTCGGGGTGTAGTTAAGTGTTTTGTGCGCTACACACTGGTTTTGAGCTCATCACTGCATGTGTAGAGCAAAGCAAAGGGAGGAGACAAAGTTACACTGAGTGTCTATAGTGAGCCAGATTATGAGTCCAATCTCTCAAAACTTAATTTCTCACCTAGGGCCTTGTGATCATCTTATGAGAAAGTGAGCTCAGCTGGTGAACAGACAGTTTTTATTCAGAAGCTCCCATTGAAATCCCCAACTACTGCAGGCTTCATTTCGTAAGTACAATATCCTGATGGTCAAAAGCACATGTTCCAGGAGCAGACAGCCTGGCTCGGATGCTCTTTCATTACTGGCTGTATTCTTGGGCAGATTATCCTTTGTCTGCAATTTGCTGTCCTCTGCTATGAAATAGGGATGTTGTCATGAGTCTCCCTGATGCTCGAAATGAATAGGCGTCTATAAAGTGCTACGAGTAGTAGCAAGTTCAAGAAAAAATTTTCTATCCCAGTCTTCCATTTCTTTTAGCAGTTAAGAAAGAAGGTTCTCAGAAAGGAATAGTAACTAGCCTGTAGTCATAGACAATGGATAGGCCAAGATTCAGCATTATATCATAGAGTATTGGCTGTTTGCCACTTAAAAAGAAAAATATACACATAAAATAAAACAAAACCAGCTTTTTTTTTTCTTTTTCCCAGTAGCTAAATTGGGTTTGAAATGATGTCAACACTAAAGTTCACTAAGCACACATTCAATTTAAGTGTATTAGCACAATTAGCTGTCTATTACTACTAATATGAAGATCATAAGTAATGAGTCAAAAAAAACCCTACATTTACAGTATAGTGACATTTAAGGTACCCAAAATTAGAGAAACATCCTGCTGCCTCCAAGGGATATGTGTGTCCCTGAACTCTCTGTAAATATGGAGACATCACTAGTTCTCATTGATGGACACTCATGTTCCAGAAACACTAAAGTCTGGCCTCTGCCTAATATCTAGATCTAGAACCTAGATCATCACCCTATTGTCATCAGGTAACGTCAGCGTGTGTTCGGACTGAAAGGTGCTGAGAAGCCAGATTTTATAAATCAAAATGTAATAGCCTGATAGTTAAAACTTCATTGACCGACTACATACATTACCTACACTTTAATTTTTATTACATATATCAGGCGATTAGGTATGATATTGCATAATCTGTTCAATTTTAGAAATACGTAAAAAAAGAATTAAAAGTTGAACTAATTGCCCTATAGCTACTCATAGTAAGTGGCAGCTGGCAATATAACCCATGGATAGCATGTTGTAAAGCTCATGCTTCTTCCCCATGAAGATCTTCTACTGTTACTTCTCCTTTGCCCAAATCTTCCTGATAGCATTTGATCAGGAGAACAAAGATTCTGTTCTTTTTATTTCACTGGGCCTGGGGTTTTTGAACCCCTCATGGAAACTGCATTTTAATTTGACAGCCACATACTGGCTGCCAAGGTTGGAAACTGCTTCTTTAATGTCTTCCATGTCTTTAGACATGACTGAGAATATCTCTTTTTGCATGCAAGCAAATAGAATTTTCACATAGAAAATATGAGAGTACATAAACCTGTATTCTCAATATCATTCGATTTTTAACTTTACATTTGACCTGTAAGGCTTAAAAGGTTTATAAGATTTAGAATCAGTAGAATCACAATTGGATTTGATACTTGGATTTTGAGCCAGCACAGTAAAGTCCAACTCTTAAAGTGGGCTTTGTCTTTGTCTTAACAAAGGCTTCTTCTCTCCCAGGTTTTCTGTGTCCACACTTCTACTTTGCTCCCTGATTCTTAAGGTTCAGGTGTGTGTTGTTTTTCCTGCTCAGCTGAGGCTTGGATATTAACAAGTTGTTTCCAACTTTGACCTCCTGCTGACTAACCTGGGTTTGCTTTAGTTTTTTTGTTGTTGTCCATGATATTCCTGATAAACAGAGAAGCATTAAGAGTGTTGAGAGTGGGAGACGGCTGTTTGGTAAACGATCCGACTCAACTCCTCACTGGCTGGCAGCTGCTGCTTTGACAACCTGGCCCAATGTATATTTATTATTACACCAGGAAAGTTTGGGTCAGGTACCCTGAGAATAAAGGCTCTAAGTTCATTAAACAGAGACAAGAAGAAACCAGGAGAATGGAGAGACAATGATGTTAGAGCAGGGATTTGAGAGGATATGGGGATTATCAGATCATGGTCATTTCCACTTTGTGACCAACCTGACCTTCTGTCTGAATGTAAAACCCTATCAATTACTGAAAAATTAACAGGAGAAGGCACCAATCACATTGTGTTTCTTGAACTTAAACCACCCACTTAGAAATTGAGAAATAGCTCGAAAACATAGAATTTTCATATTTATTGAATTGAGTTCGTATTATTATGCTATAATAACCAAAACAGCAAAACTAACCAAGCAGATTGAAAAACCCTGAAATAATCCCATGCATTTCAGATCCACACATCTTTCAAAAGATGAAAAAGAATACAGAAGAAGGGCTGTTATATGGAAACTGGGAGTACTCTTGAGAAAGGGTGATGATGGGTTCTTTCTTTTATGCTACATTAACTTTAAATCTGTCAAAGTCATAAAGGTAGAATCTGTAAACATAACACACACACACACAGTGGAGTAATCCTCTTGTACAATGTAAAGTTTTGTCCCTCAGCTATTTTAATAAAATGCAGATATAGGCAGGGTGATCAAATTGAGAATTCTGGGAACAGAAAGGGCAGAGTCAGAGAGAAGTGAGTAGCTGGCAAATACAGAGAAACAAGATGAGAACGATGTATGGAGAAAAGCTACTAAGTCACACTGTCGTTATCATTACACATTATTGTGCAGAACATATGCGTAAGTATTCCAAAAGATTGTCTATACCATGTCAGCTTAATATTAAATACAATAGTGGATGAAGTTTTTAAAACTCTCTTTTTAAAAAAAAATGCAAAACCCAGTAAAGATTAGTGGAAAGCTGTGGCACCCTGAATGGAAAGGAGCTCCCCAGTGACAAAGGTACGCATGTCTCACAATGCTGGAGCAGGTCTCCAGTCAGCTTCAGAGAAGAATGATGAGTTCCTCAAAGACATGATTGTCTTCTTCTAGCAAATGAGTGTTTCAGTGACTATTAATTGTCAACTTGACATAACCCGGCAACATCTAAGAGGAAAACTTGATCTGAGGAATTGCCTAGATCAGGTTGGCTCGTTGACCTGTCTGTGTTTTTTTTTTTTGTTGTTGTTGTTGTTGTTTCTGTTTCTTGTTTGTTTTTATTGCTAATTGATGTTGGGAGGGCCCTGCCCTTTGTGAGCTATCTCATACCTAGGCAGACAGTCCTGGGTTGTATACCAGGTTCCTGAATATGTAACCTATAAGTCCAAGCTTAGATAAGCAACTAAGATCCTGTTGAACATGTCGTCACAGCAGCAAAAACTAAATTTGAATGGAAAGAATATGGAAATCTAGTTCACTAGAATATTGTTTAAAATGCATGATAACATCAGCTAAAAATTGTTTTAATTTGTGAAATTCTCATAGTGGTCATGTCTAACATGTGAAATCCGTATAGAGGCCATTTCTAACATGTGTAATCTGCATAGAGACTATGTCTAACATTAGAAAAGCCTGGGAAAGAGGGTTTAGTGGGCTGTTCCATGATTTTCACGTGAAAAAATAAATAAAAATTTTTTCCTGCACATGCATAAAATTTGCATGATTTTTCCACATATCAAAACACCTAACCTAAGAACCAATAATTTCAGCAGGTGTGGCAAATCAATGGGACCCTGAGAGGAGGTGCATTCTCTGTAATAAGTGGAGTTATCATGAACACACTGCAAGGAGAAGCCCAGAGGAATCTGACGTGTAGTATGATTGCTTAGCTATTTACCACCTGCCTCATTCCATTGTCACTTTCTCTTTGTAAACCTCAGGCTTCTTCAAGTGAGTGGTCAGAACTCATCCCACTCTGAAAGGAAACATGCATGCCTGTCACTGTAGCTCTTCTCTCGGTGGCTCATCCAGCTCTGATTTGCAATAGGCGCATATTGAATGAAGGACTGATAAAAAAAAAGTAAATGAATGACTGCATCTCCCAAAGAGCAGACCCTAAAAGAATATCAATTTAATACCCATATGCAAAACAGAAAATCCTCTTTGAAATTGCCACTGACTGGGAAAGAGGCACTCGATGATTAAGGACAAGGAAAGATGAAACTGGAAAAGTAATTTAGAATACGATAATATACAATAAATATTACTGTGGCTAAAGCAATTTGGGGCAGGAGTAATCTTTTGGGGATTCAATTGAACAGCACAAAGATGCTGCTAGCATTATGAAAGTGAGTATGGGCATCTTTTCATTAAATAAACTCCATCTGTACCAACTTTATCAGTCCCCCTCAAACCATATGTCACTTCCTAAAAAGGCTTGAGGAAGAAAACAGGGCATTCAGATAGAGTGTGTCTTGCAGAAGATCACAGAATGCTGTTGAGTGGTCCTTAAGCCCTGCACCTACTTGCTCTGGCTGCACTTCCTCACTCAAGAAGGGAGCCCATTTCTTTCCTTTAACTTATGTCTGCCTGGGGTTGGCTAATAATTGTCTTTCTGTTACACTTTTCTTCTTAGTATTGGTCTATTACTGCCTGGTTTAAGCTTCGAATTCATGAATAAAATCACCGAGAGCTGGATCCAGCAGTCAAACTTTGTAAGTCTACCTTTCTATTTGCTAGGGGTTTCCCTACAAGATTGATAATCTTGTTTCTACTGGATGCCTGCTACATATTTTAACTGAAAACACTGCTGAGTGTACACAGGCACACACATATGAAGGTGTGCGCCAGTGAATTTTGTGCAGATCATGAGTGAATATATACACTTGAAGCTGCCACAGTCTACCCTCAGGCCCTCTCCGTTCCATCAGACCCCAATCATAGCAGTCAGCAAGCTGTGCCCAAAACACAGATAATTGGTAACATGCTATGGGTGCATGTACCTTGTTAATTTCCTCTTTATTTTTTTTTATCTGCACAATAAAGCTACAGAACTCTTGTTTTTTTTTTCCCACATACCTTTCCTAACTGTTCTGTTAATGTTCAGGAGAGTAGTATTTTTTTTTCTCCTTAAGTTTCTGATTGTTAGTATGGTGCAATTCCCCAAGGGGTGCATGCACGCTCCCAAAGAGTTTTGTCTCTTGAACAAGAACCATGTTGTTTTGTAACTGAAGATTATTGTCCAGATAATTTTTAACAAGATTCTTTACTAATATTAAAAGAAATACAACACCTCAAACCAATGGCACAGTGACACCAATGAACAGTAATGATGGTGTTCATGTCGGGGAGATGATGATGCCAATGGAACTAATCAGTCAGCAAACAGAGTCTGGTGATTCTCTTTCAACAGAATGAGCAAAGTGTTTGAACTGAACTGCCAATTAGGCAAGTTCTCAACAAAAGGGAAGGGTGAGCTATGATTCAGAAACAGATATCCTCCTCTACCCTGTGGTAACTATGGAAGAGGAGTTACATTAGTCAGTCTTTTATGAATACAGTTTCACATATGATACTCAGTTCTTGCATGGGACAGTTATGTGAAGATAAGGAGAGTCTGGAACATTAGAAACAGGTCATTTAAGTTGGTCCATGCAGCAGTGAGTTAACATGAGATGATTATGCTTCCTTGACCAGCTATTTCAAGTCACACAGCTATTTTCTGTTTGGTAGATATTGAGCACAAAAGCTTACTTGAATTCAGTCACTCTAACAGAGTCTAACTGAAACCTGAGTTACAATGTGTACTATGATAAATTGTAAATTACTTCTCTATCTTATGTTTATCAATGCTAAGGTACTATGTGGTGAAGACTGAGCATAATAATGAGATAAAATTTTTAGTTATTTCTCCACTTTTCATTTTGATATTTTGTATCTTAGAATAATTTTCATAAAATATAACAAATGATAGTGAACAAGACTCCATCAAGTGATATCTTTGCTTTGCACATAACTATTTAAAATTTCAAATTGAAAATGTGCCTTGCTCTTTCCAATGATTTTTCTATTACTTCGCAGACAAATGCCATAATTTACCAAAACCTATTTTAAAAGACCTTTCCCATGTTTGACACTAGGAAATCACCCTGGAAAATTTTTCTCTTATTTTTGAAGCTTGATGAAAGCCAAACTTGAGAATATGAAATTCTCACAATACATTTGTATAACAGTGAGGTTCTCTGGAGTCTCACCCACAAAAAATATGTGCTGTGCTCAGACAAACATTCTGTAACCTTTTATTATCAAATATTAAGCATGTTAAACAACATATACAAAGAACTAGATAAGTTGAGAAATAACTGGAAAGAAGACAAAGACAAGAAGGTAAGCATCCTGATTGAGAATGCTACATTCCCCTCTGAAATTTCCTGTCAGCCTGGACAGGCTAATATTTCACTCAGCGGGACTACATTTTAGAAAAATTCCTTTTGTTCTGTTTGTTAATCTTGAGGATTTCATACATGTATACAAGAATGCATGATTATATCCACTCTCCATTCATCCAAACTTCCTTCAGATGTCCATGCAAAATTAAAGACTCAAATCTTCATATATAATGCTGAAATATTTACATATGTATATTTACACAGATAATATATATTACATATATATACTTATATAAAATACATTTATATTTAATAGGATATATACATACACATCTATAAAATATGTATATATATGTACGTATGCATAGTCTATCAGTATAGTTAGTCCAATATGTGTATGGGTGTGGAAATACCCACTGGAGTAATAGAAATCCACCAGTGGCTATAAACTCAAAAAACAATTATTGTTGTCCCCCCCACACACCCCTACCCCCGCTGTCCAGATCCTACTCCCAGCAGCTAGCAACTGCAAAGCACCTCCTCTGAAAAGGGATGGGATCTGGAGATCAGCTTTTCCATCTATGAAGGGATTTTGGCTGGTGTTACCTTCTGCAGATAACCACAACTGCTGTGGGTTCATGACTGTGATATTTATTTCAAGTCAGGAAGTTTGTATGTCATAAGTTTGTCTTTACCATCTGCCTCTTATATTCTTTCTGCTTCCACCTCCATGATGCCGCATGCATCTTGGTGGTGGGAAGGTTGGGAGTTGAGCAAAATATGCTACATAAGACTTAACCTTCTCACGAGATGAGACATGGGGAAAAAAAAAGGAAAAAAATAAAGACTTAACCTTCAGTCCTTATTCTAAGGAGAAATGTTTCTTCTTCTTCTTCTTCTTCTTCTTCTTCTTCTTCTTCTTCTTCTTCTTCTTCTTCTTCTTCTTCTTCTTCTTCTTCTTCTTCCTGCTACTCCTCCCCTCCTTCTTCCTTTTTCTTCTTTTTTAGTTTATAACATAAGTACATCGTTCCTCTCTTTACTGTTTAGACGGAAACTTTCCCATCTACTGTTCCTTGCATTCTTTCAAGTTCATGGCTTTTGAAAAAATTATTGCAGGCATATATTAATAAATGTACACATATTTCTAAATTTAGTCTTCTTATCCTGTACATATGAAATTACGTGTATGTTTGTTTTCGGAGATGACCTTTTGGTATAGGATAACTACTTACTGTGTTCTCTGTGGAAGATGATTTCTCTCCCTAGCAGCATTTGGAGTTTGCCTACAATTCTTTGTGTATGGTTGAGGACTCCTGAGCTTTCCCCCATCATTGCATGACTATGGATGTAAAAAGATGAATGTTAAGATCACAACCTAAATACTAGTCCACTTAAACTGTTAATCAAGCAGAAAAGAAATCTATAATCATGAGACAAAATGTTTACCAGTTATATATCTTATAGAGTATTAGTGTCTAGAATATATAAAGGATTAAAAAAGCCCAAACCATGAAAACAGTCAAAATTCAAAAACAGGCTCTGGAACTGAACATAGAGCTCTCAAAAGAAGAAGCACATATGGCTATGAAAGTTTTTTTGTCTACAGATTAATTTTTATTAACATGTCTGTCTTTGTTAGTGTTATATGTCTATTCCATGTGTGTAGTTGCCTGTAAGAGTCTGAAGTGGGTTTTGGACCTTTTGCAGCAGGAGTCATAGGCAGTTATGAGCCACCTGACATGGGTGCTGGAAACTGTACTTAGGTCATCTGAATAATTAGGATGCTCTCTTAACTTCTGAGCCATCACCCAAGGCCTTCAAAATAATATTTTCAAGTGTTCAATATCTTCAGCTCTCTGTGAAACTCAAATCAGACAACTTTGAGGTTTCATCTTTCTCCCATTAGAATGACAACTTCTGGTGAGGAGCTGGGAAAGAGAAGTCCTGAAGCCCTGTTGGTGGCAATATAAACTGATTAAGCTACTGTGGGAATCAGTGAGAGGGTTCCTTAAAAATCTAAAACCATCTGACTGATACATCACACTGAGACATACATCACAGAAACTTTATATTCTGTTAATGCGATATCTGTACATTCAAGCTCACTAATGCTCTGTTCACTGTACCCAAGAAGTGTCATTAGCCAGATGTCCATCAGCAGGTGAATTTATTTATGTGATACCTACACACAGTGTAATTTTATCCAGCTTTTAGGTAACGTAAAATCATATAATTTTTAAAATTGGGCAGAACTGGAAAATACCATACTGAGTTAAGTTAACCCAGGCCCAGAAAGACAAATTTTGCATGTTATTCCTCTTATGGAAAGCCTAGCTATAAATTAGTAGTGTTGTATGATATTGTGTTGAACCTCTTGTACATGTAGAACACAGAACAATATAAAAGGATCACTGGGTGGAGAAAGCTCAAAAGAAAGGCCTTCAAGTAGGTGACATGAAAGCAGAAAGGGGAAGTCTGGTGAGGTTTAAGTAGGTAGGATGTAGTAAGGTAGAATAGAAGAGCTGGTGGGAGGATGGACAACCACCACTAAATGTTTATGAAAAAGCCTCATGGAAACCTATTATTCTATAAACTTATTAACAATGTGTTTTTAAAAGAATTTGAATGGAGGTCCAAACACTGTAGGGGAGTTCTCCTCTCAGAACTAATGTGTTACTAAGCAAAAATTCCTCATGCCAGGTATGTGTTATATATATATATATATTTTCTTGGTCATAGACGCTTCAGAGGCACATGCACAAAACCGACCAGACAAATAAACAGCCATCCAAACAAAAACCACCTATTGACACTGATCTTGCTTGCCTATCATATTTTGACAGTGTAACCATTTTGTAGAAGACCACTCACATTTGGTCACAAGAGAGAAATCAAACTGGATTGTAGCTAGAATCTCTTCTTCCTGTTAGTTAGCTTTCACTATGCCAGAAGGTACTGCGCAGGATCTAGGGGCAGGTGGTGAGGGTAGGGAGGACAGTTTTCCACAGCTGTGTGCACTGGGAGAGACAATAATGGTCAATCTTGCTACAGGTATTAATTGGTGCACTAATGACTGACTGGACTGAGGCTAATTCCACTGGAGGAAATTTATGGTGGTACTTACCTGGCTTCACAAATAGGGTCAGAATCTTATGTATCTGGGTAGATCCTAAGGCTTTGGGGGTTACTTGCTATCACTATTTTGAAAAGTTGTTCTGTAACCAAAGCACCTTGCAAATTAGTCAAATATGTCATGTCTCTTTCCAGTTTTACTAGCAAGCAATCATTTTCTCAAAGCCCTGAATCCATTTTGTGAAAGGCAATCATCTGGGAAGACACCGTTCCTGCTTCTTGTTTCTGCTAAAGGATGTAAACATAACTCTAGAATTGCCAATTAAGAAGTGTATATGTTTGATCCCACATACTGGCTTTTTCAGACCTGGACGTAATTAAGTGTGTTCACACCTCTCATTCTTTAACTTTGCTCTAAAGTTCTCCATCACATTTCTATAGGCTAGCTTTAAGCCCAAAGTGTATTCTCAACTAGGAGTCACTCCGATTTAGGGTTGTGGTCCCTGGTAGTCTACTCATGAAACAGCATAATGCCAGACAACCATGTGCATATGAGCTGCACCAAATATGTGTAGAGAGTCAAAGTCAAAACAAATTAATAAATCAGCAGAGTTTATGAAGGTGGGAAGGAGATGGGGTAGGGGACATAGGAGAAGACAAAGAGAAGTAGTGGTGAATCAAATTGATCAATGGATCTCATATAAACATGTGACAGTTTCAAATGATAAAAGATTTTGTGGGTTCGCATAATTATTAATTACAATTCATTAATATCATTTACTATATAGTCAGTGTCTCCTTTTTCTGACTAAATAATGTATATATGCATATATGTTATAGCTTTATTTTAAAGCTATTATTTAAATGAGCTCATGCATACAGATAAAAAATCATCACCATTTGTGTCAGCAGCATTGAGATTAAACTTTGGTATAGTTGTTTCTATGTTTCAGTAGCCTAGAATATATTCTTTAACTGTTTAAATTTTATTATGACATTGTTGATCTATTTTTTAAGGTTCTATTCTTACAGGGATTTGGCATGCCAATAAGTAGTACTTAGGTGTCAAACTTGAGTGAGAGTAGATAAGTATTCAGGAAAATAGCAAAGATACAACTATAGAAATTATTCATGAAGGAAATATGAGCAGAAGATGGAGTAATAAGATGCAAATAATTTCTCAATAAGACTAGTCATGTAAGAAGTGGAGAAACAGGCGAAGACAGACACTAGTCAGATGTGTCCATATGATTGATGTCTCAATGGACAAGTGATAGGTCCATTTAAGAAACAGATCACCAAGGAAATTTAAAAATGAGGCTGGGGCCAGTATTCCCTTGGTAGAATACCTCTAATTCTTATCTCCTCTCATGTACTCAAGCCCTGATGGGTAATCACAGCAAACTGCATTGTGGAAATAGCAAATGACCTAGGCATACTGGGATGTCATGAAAGCAATGGGTCATAGCAGAAAGAAAGATTGCTATTTTGAAAATTCTTGAATCATGAGAATGAGACAGCAGAGTTGGCAGTTTGGTGTGTGTGTTTGTGTGTGTGTGTGCACGCAAGCATGCTGTATAACATGATCATTTGGCAGTCATACCAACCACATTTTATTTTGTCATCAAAAAATTTCTTCAAGAAACACTGGTCAATAGCTTTCATTAGCAATAAAAATATGGAATGTAATTTCTTTTTCACTATGTTTAATCCAGCCTAGGATTTATAAAATATAGAGTCCTACTGATGGTCATTTTTGCATTTTTATAAGATGAAAGTTTGCCAAAGAACCTTATGTCTGGGAATTTGGGTTTCTCTAAGATATGATCACAGCATGTTGCTTAAAATGCATTTTAGATAAAGAGATGACTTCTCAGAGGAAGCACAATTTTAGAAAATTATTGTTGAAAATAGAAACAGCTGGAAGCAATCCCTATGGTCAACTTCAAAAGCCAATGTTACATTGAAAGAAAGAACCCTGAGTTTCCTATGAGTGATAAAGTCCTATTGTAGAACAGAAGTGTGACCAGTGAATGATGCTGACAGGCCCTAGGGACGTCAGAGTTGATAAAACCTGGATGAAAATAAACAAATATAAAATCATTCTATGATATTTTTTGGTCATGGGGTTTTATCACAGCAAAAGAAAAGCAGCTAATACAACTAGAATTAAAGATTCTACCCACCAATAAAAGGGAGAGAAGTAAATGACAATGATGGAAAGAAGAAAGAAAGGAAGGATGGAAATGTATGCAGTGATAGGCTAAAGGAGATTCTAAAACTACAATTAAGTTGTATTATTACACATTGATATTTAGTTTTACTTTTTAAAGTTTATTTTTGAAAATATTATATATGAATATAATAGGTTCTGATCAAATTCACCCCTTGCTCCCTTCCTTCCAACTTTTCCACCTTCCCCAAATTCATGTGCTGTTTTTCAAACTCATGAAATCCACATAGCACTACCAATTAATGCAGGAACAAGTCCTTGTCATAGGCAGATTTATCAGGTAGCAGTTCCTTAAAGAAAACTGACTCTCCTTTCAGCAGCCATCAATTACAGTAGCCATCTCTTGGATGGAGAGGAATGTCATGAGATGCAAAACCCTCCCTAGTCCATGCTGGAATTTTGGCTGTCTTGATCGTTTGTATAGATCTTGTGTACCCACGACTGTCATGGATTCATGTGCAATGATGCTGCCATGTCTGTACAACACTGCTTCTTACAAGTCTTATCCCTAAAACTTACAAATTTTCTACCCTCTCTCTTTAGCTTTGTGCAGTATGGTGGTCTGAAAGAAAATGCCCATAAAGGGAGTGACACTATTAGGAAGTATGGCCTTGTTGAAATAGTTGTGGTCTTGTTGGAGGAAGTGTGTCACTGTGAAGTTTGGGCTTTGAGTTCTCTCATATTCAAGACATTCTCAGTGTCACAGTCCACTTCCTGTAGCCTTATGATTAAGATGTAGCCAACTCTATGTCTGCTTCCATACCTTTGTGCTCCTCACCATAATGATAATAGACTGAACCTCTGAACTGTAAGCCAACACCTCAATTAAATGTTTTTCTTCATTAGAATTTGTTGTAATAGGAGCGGCGGGGCTGAGTCCCCAGCACCCCAGCCGCTTGGCTAGCTTATGCCCCAAAATAATTACACGGAAACTGTATTCTTTTAATCACTGCTTGGCCCATTTCTATCTAGCCTCTTCTAGGATAACTCTCGCACCTGGACTAGCCCATCTCTAATAATCTTCTCTAGCCCACAGGTGGCTTACCAGGGAGATTCTAACCTACGTCCATCCTGGGTCAGAGCTTCATCACATGTGTCTCAGAGAGCAGAGCTATCCCCGCCTCCGCCCAGGTGCCGGGAGCATGGCGTCTCTGCTCCAGACAGCAGAGCTGTCAAGTCTGAGCTCACTTCCTCTTCCTCCTAGCATTCTGTTCTGTTTACTCCTCCCACCTATGTTTTAACCTATCAGGGCAAGCAGCTTCTTTATTTAATGAACCAATGACCTTCCTCCATCAAGAATTGTTGTGGTCATGGTGTCTCTCCACAATTGAAATCCAAATTAAGACAAGGGGGAAAAGTAGTTTCATATAGATGTTACATTCTGGGTATGAATATTTCAAGGTCTCTTATTCTCTAAAGGTTGACACAGTGTAAGTCTTTTTTTTTAAAATTGCCATCAATGGAGAAAAGAAACTCCTTTGATGAATGTCGAAAGCTGCATTATTCTAATTGTATAAAAACAAGCATTTAGGTAAGAGTTTAAGGTTAAATTTGCTTAGCAGAATAAAATAACATGTTCTTGCCTGGTATCTGTTACCTAACCAGCCAAAGGTTCTTGTCCAAGTTAATAGGATGGTAGCTACATAGGTTATGTCTTGTGGGATGAGACTTCAACCATAAATCAGATGGCTACTCCCATAGCATGCATGCCACTATTGCATCAGTGAATATTCTTGACAAGTTAGTCATTAGTCATTGGTTCACAGGATTAAAAGTTGTGTGAGGCTTTTGACTACTTTCAACCTCAGTCATGTTCTTAGCTCCTCTTCAAGTACCTTACACAGGCTTCACTTTTCATGTTTAAAAACAGTGGGTTGGAGTTTATCAGAGGAATGTAGCTTTTATAGAAGACATTGATTCAGAAAACACGTAAGTAAATCCTATCAGCAACTTTGCTTTTCTATCCAGATTAAAAGTAAAGACCAAAACATCATATCTCTAAGCTTCCATTCTTTTAGGTGGTCATAAGAGTACAGGTACTTATTAAATGAGAAAAATTCTTCCCCAATGAAAACAAGCCAAGAATAAGGCTTAAGGAAAGCAATTCTCTGAAAATTAAGTAAGGATCAAATGGCCCTTTTATCATGCAAATGCATTCCTGCTGGAGCAGTGGGGCATCACTTCATAAATCATCCTGTGCCTTTGAGCAGACTTAATACAGTTCCGAGTGTGATGCTGGTGTATTTAATTGAGCACTAAGGAAGTGGAACTGCTTGCCGGGCTTAGTGTGCACTTAAACATTGAACTTCTTCCAGTAGAGCTATTACGTTCTGCTGCCGCATAGATCTGCCTAATGTTTGACTACAAGTCCCTCCCATTAGAGACTAAGTAAGCTGCTTGTGGGAGGGGAGGTGATTAGCAATCATTATATTAAAGTAACTCAACTGAAATAAAGATAGTTACCATTTATTGATTAGCCAATTTTCTCCAAGTTGTTTGAGTCCATTATCTATATAATTTCTTCACAGCAATAGCAGATTGATACGCTTGTCTTTTTCTTCAAATGTTGAAGTCTACGCCTTGGAAATTATCTTACCTTCAGTTAATATTAAGATGATAAGAATAAGATTCAAACATAGGTATTTTGACATCAAATCAAATATGGAAAAATTTTCTCTGTTCAGAATCAAAAAGAATGCTTCATTATCAGAGATAAGAGGGCTATAATGACTTTTATTTGACAAATTAAAAATGTGCTAAATAAGGCACAAGAATTCTTACTTGGATATATGAGCTTCAAAATAAAACTATTTATCATTATTTAAGTATACACCATGTTCAATAGTACATATGATAATTATTAAAATAAAAAACAGTAACATTTAGGTTTTAGAGTTCAGAAATTTGCATTTCTTTTACCCAGAAGTTGGTGTTTTTATAACCAACATGCAGATACATTTTTCTATATTTGCGAAGGGATTTTTTTCACAATAAAAATAGTAATTACAAAGGCTCAGGGGATGAGAACACTGTTCTTTCAGAGGAGAGGATGTGGGTTCATGCCCTAGCACTCACAAGGCAGTTCGTAACTTTCTCTAACACCAATTGCAAGGAATCTGATACTCTCATATAGACATACATGCAGAGAAAAACCAATGCATAGAAAGTAAAAATCTTTTAGGGTGAATAAATATTTTAATGAGTCTTCATTGAAAAAGAAAGTACAACTTGTAATGCGGAACCTCAAATTTACATTTATGTAAATACTCCTAGTAATTAACAAAAAAGCAAGGAATGTACCACAAGACTTGAGACGTATTATTGAATATTGCTTCCAATCAAAATTAATTGTTTGGTATTTACACAGCACTGTTCCATGAGGAGCAGCTTACAAACCTGCTCCAGAATTCTGTGCCTCCAGCATTCCTACTTGAAAAATTACTATCCGCTCTGATAGTACTAAGAGGGACCTTTCAGATTTTGTTCACTGTGAGCAGGGATGCCCTAGGCAGAATGGTTATCATCAGGAAACCTGAAAACAAATGTTGAAGATGATGTGGGGAGAGAGGAACATTTATCCACTGCTGGTAGGTGGCAAGTTTCTTCAAAAAATTAAAATTAAAATTACCATATGACCCAATCATATAACTCTTGGGCATATACCCAAAGGACTCCATACTGTGCCAAAGAGACACTGCTCTTCATTTTATTGTTGCAATAGTTGTGATAGCAAGGACAAAGAACCAGCCTAGTTGTCCATCAACAGATGAATCAATAATGAAATATGATACTTACACACAATGAGTATTCTTCAGCTGTAAAGAAATCATGAGATTTGCCAGAAAAGGGTGGATCCAAAAAGTGTAATATTAAGTGAGGTCACCCAATCCCAGAAAGAACAAACTGCACCTTCTCCCATATATAGGGATCATAGCCTATAATGAACATATGTAAGCAGCTGTAAATGTGGATAAAGCCTGTCTGTTAAGCAGCCATATAGAATATTTCCTAATAATGTACCACTCAAGAATGAAAATTTAGCTATTGAATCCAGTAACTGAGATTCACAAACCAGGTGCCACTCAGTCACAATAGTGCGGAAGGTGCTTTGGTCATACACCCAGCCATCTACACAGGGCTCTGTGTCTGTCTCTGTCACATTGGAGACAGTGCCATTCTAATGAAGGAGATGCCACTGTGGTTGCACAAAACAATGACACTTCTGGTCTCAGGTTGGAGTCCAGGGGAATGGAGACCCTTAGGAGGTCTTCTTTGCTCAGGATCCCACTTTCATTATCAGAGACAGTGTCATTGTCAAGGATAGGGACCCAGCATTGATGACTGGGTATAGCTGCCGTGAAGTTCTCCAGTACAGAATGGGCAGCCACCATGATATTGCCGATCAAAATGAAAATTGTCTGAAGGATCTGGAATCGCCCCAGGCTGCCAACTTGATCCAGGAGATCTTTTGCTACAAAGAAAGTAAACTCCATGAGTAATTTCAACACTAAACCATCAAATAATTAACGTGCCAAATCA